>NW_006400214.1:239728-302521 GCF_000299155.1 Elephantulus edwardii | reverse complement strand
AGAGTAGAGGGACAGCACAGGAGGGAAAGACCCTCTATGAGGTGGATTGATTCAGTGACTGGGATATTCGGGATGGGTGTGTCAGAGGCAATGAGATTGGCACAGGATAAAGCAGGGTTTAGGGCCGTTGTTCATAGGGTCACTATGAGTCGCAAACGACTCGACGGCACATAACAACAACAACAACTTGGTCAGAACCTCTTCAAAGGCTGACATGGGCAAGGAATCAAGCCATAAGAACCAAGGATGGAGAGCTCACCCTCATCTTCCAGATTTGTTTCACTCTGTTTTCTAGTTCTTTTTTTCTCCTCTTCTGGGTCTTCATCTGAAGATCCATCTTCATCAGAGGAAAGATTGGCTTTAATTTCTTCTAAAAGCATCTTCTTCGCAATTCTAGAGTTTGAAAAGATAATTTTTAAAACTATGTAATGGATGTCAAAATATATTAAAGCAAAAACAAAGACTTTTCTACATCAAACCAGAAATAAATGTGTAAAATGTCTTTTATTTTATTAATAAAATACCAGTAAAGCATGTTTCTACCTGAACTACCAAGAGTAACTTTTTACTATCTTCTACAAAATTCTACAGTATCTGGAAAACTCCCAAGAACATAATCCAATGACAATTCTGGGCAACTATAATATGATGTTTGACAATCTTCCAATCTCAGACAGGATAGACTTTCATAATCCAACAACAACAATATCAGAAACAACCCATACAACAAATAAATTTATGCAGACAAATGGGAATTGAGACATATCTCATAAAAGTAAACAGTAAAACATATAAAAAATTAGTCCATAGTAATACATTTTACTATGGTAAATGGTTTTGCTCATAAAGCTTCAATTTATTTCACCTATCTTTTTAACCAGATTAACTCATTGGTATCAAGCCTTCTATATATAATCTTCAGCAGGATCAGACTCACAGTCGACCCTCTATTGGAATTCAAAGGCTGTAAAAAAGCAGTAGAATAAACTGCTCAAGTTTGCATTTCATAGCTGCTGGTGGATTTGAATCAGAGAGGTGTGGCCTTTGGGTTAGCAGCACAACTCCCTATGAACTTTACCACCAGATGACCCCATCCAGATGAAAATATATGTAAAATATTAACCACTAAAATACCTGGGAATCATGAATTATTAATAATATATTAAAGTTAGATCAGTGAATGGAGAGACGTTCAGACATACATGGAAGAGTAACACAATTTACTTTTCACTGTCTTAAATATCCAGCACAGCAACATCACTCACAAAATTTCTGAAGATGCTACTTGAAGTCAATTATTGTTGTTGTTGTTATGTGTTGTCGAGCCCTAAACCCTGCTCTATCCCTTGTCAATCTCATTGACTCAAACAAGCTTATCCCAACTATCCCAGTGACAGAATCAATCCATCTCATCGAGAAACTTCCTCTGCTGCGCTGTCCCTTCACCCTCCCAAGCATGACATCTCTCTCCAAGGACTGGTCCCTCCTTGCAACATGTCCAAAGTACGTCGCACGAAGCTTCAGAATCCTGCCTCCAGAGAGCAGCCTAGCTTCACCCTCTCCAGGACGAACTTGTTTGTTCTCTTAACAGTGTAATAAGGAATAAAACATGTTAATTATGAAAAACCTTGCAAAGAAATAGACCATAGAAAGGACAGTTGTTCATGGTGTAGAACTAAGAAAGGATAGCATCATCAGACCACATTAGGCGACTCAAAGTATTTGAGATACTCAAATTGAGGTAAACCTCTATAAATGATGACTGAATACATAAATATAAATATATAATATAAATGATCATATGAAAATCCTATTAAGTCAAATAGTAATTACAAGAGTAAGAGAACTCTTTTATGAATATTATTTATCTCAAAATAAAATACAGTTGATTCCAATTACTCAGTTATCATAAATTGATCTACTTTCTAAAACTTACTTATAAGCACAAACTTAGTACCTTCATGATTTTGGTGATCATTTATACAGGTAAAATACTTTGAGTCATCTAACGTGGCCTTATAATGCTATTCTTTCTTATTTTTGTTCTGCACCATGAACAACTATCCCTTCTATGGTCTATTTCTTTGCAAGGTTTTTCATAATTAACATGTTTTATTCCTAATTACACTTTTTATTCCTAATTTCACTGTTTAAAATGTCTTTTTTTCATACTGCTGTATTCCCTACCTAAGCATTGCTGCTGCTGTAATGTGTTGTCAAGTCTCCTGCAACTCACAGTAACACTATGTACAACAGCCCTAACTCCTGCACTATCCTGTGACAACCTTATTGTCTCTGACACACCTATCCCTATTACCCCAATCACTGAATCAATCTATCTCATCGAGGGTCTATCTCTGCTGCACTGTCCTTCCACACTCCCAAGTATGATGTCACTCTCTAAGGACTAGTCCCTCCTTGCAATATGTCCAAAGTATGTCAGATGAAGCTTTATGTGGAAATTATTGAACAGTATTATTAATATCACATTTAAGCAAGATTCTGCTGAAGATTATAAAAAAATTACTGAAATAGAGTATCAACAGAGAACTGCCAAAATTCCAGGCTTAATTTCGAAGGGGTCAAGGTACTAGGGATATTGTAGATGTCAGATGGATTTTGGCTGAAAACAGGGATTACCTAAGGAATGTCTATCTATGTTTCATTGACTATGCAAAGGCATTTGACTGTGTGGACCACAACAAACTGTAGCTAACTCTGAGAAGAATGGGAATCCCAGAACACTTGATCATGCTTATGCGAAACCTATACTTGGACCAGGAGGCATTAGTCAGAACAGAGCAAGGGAATACTGCATGGTTCAAAACTGGGAAGAGTGTACACCAGGGATGTGTCCTATCTCCATACCTAAGCATAAGAAGGAGAAAATTCATGTGCTAAAAAAGCTTCATTCTGGCATGATTAATAATGCTAATAGGCATGAGTTGAATGTTAGTAAATCAATACATTTTAAAAGGTATTTTAAAATAAAAATATATAAACTAAGATTATGTATTGAAATTTTTATGAAATCTAATCAGCAGCTCACAGGAAGTCAATCTTTATCTAAGGAGAAATGATTAGCTGTTTGATAATTCACTGCTGTGGACAGTTGACAGATCATTACTCCCATGAATAAGGAGAATCAACTGTACATACCTAGAACACTTCCATATTTATACTAAAGGAAGACATCTGAAGTTATAAACAATCATGAGGCTTTTGTGCAAAACAATATTTAAGTACATAAATCACTGTAACAAACCAACCTTATGAAAAGGTTCAGATAGAAAACGGCATGATTTTGATAGTTTACCAGTAACTAAATGATACTATATGAGCATTCAGTCTACAGTTAAAATCTCATTTCTAGATGAATAAAATCTTCAATCTAAAGTTCTAGAATATTTGTTATTCTGGATATGAATCCTATTTCTTTTTGGTAGCATTTCAGTTATAAACTTATTCAGTGGGGGTGGATGTTTTTAGGTGCCATTAAGTCCTAAGTGCTCAAGGTGACCCTCATTTAGCAGAGAAGAACTGTCACAAAAAGGCTTGCAAAGCTTTAATATTTACAGGAACAGACGTCAAAGCCTTTCTCCCATGGTAACACTTGAGCACTTAACTGTTAAAATACCAAATAGACTGTTTTTGTTAAATGACATTGAGTTGTCTGCCACTCACAGCAATCCTATGTATTAGCTTTGAAAGCTGCTCTATCCTACGCTAATCTCTTCCTCTCCAACAGATCTAATCTCATTGCTCTAGTGACTGATTCAAACCATCTAATCCTGGGTCTTCCTCTCCTGAATCTTCAACATGGACTGCATCTCAACATAAAAAAACCAAAAATTCAACACACACACAATCATAGTATGAAATATAAGCTTTGTATGCAAATAAATGTAGAATTAAAAATAAATAAAAAGAAAACAAAAATCCCCACCACCCAACAAACAGGCAGCATAATAATATATGGAGAAAAGCCTGAAGTTTTAACAATTTCATCTTACTTGAATCCAAAATCTACACCCTTCAACATGAGCAATCAAGAAATCAAAACATGAGTTGTATTAGAAAATTCTGCTGTCAGGGACTTCTCCAGAGTGTCATAAAGAACAATAGTGTCAATCTAAAAACAAAGTTGTGTCTTACACAAGCCATGCTTGGTAAGCCTCTAAGGGCTGGAAAAGGACAAAGGATAACAGAAGGATCTGATGCCTTTGGGCTGTAATGCTGGAGAGGAGAAGTGAATATAAAATGGACTCCAAGGAGAACACACAGGTCTGTCCCAGAGATAAGAAAACAAGGCTGATCCTCATAGATGAGATTTTTCAAACTCCATCTCAAATACTTTGGTTATGGTGTCAAGAGAGGTCAGTTAGTGCTTCAAGAAGGACACCACACTTGGAAGGGTGGAGGGTTAGCACTGGAAAAGCCTGGATGAGATGGACAGGCACAGTGACTATGACAATGTGGTTTGATGTGTCAAAAACAAAGTTTGGAGCAGAATAGGGTTTCATGGGGTCAGTGTGAATATCAGTAACTGACTCAATGGAACACACCAATTAAAAAAAGTAAACTATTATTTCCTCTTATCAAATCTTTAAACATTTTCAATATATAACCAATCAGATAAGCAAAGAGTTACAGTCTAAAGGGTAATCTTTAAAGTTGAAAATTGTCATTATTGTACACTAATATTTCTCATCTACCTCAACAATTTTTTTGGAATGAATACAGAGAAAATGGTGTCTTGTGATGAAGATGTGTTTGTATTTGTGAAGTTTCGGATACAAGATTAGCAAAAGGAAAAAGTACTATTTGCAGTTACAAGGAACTCCTATGTTAATGGTAAAAAATAAGAAACAAAACCCCAATTCCTGATCTAGTTACTTGAAAAATTACTTCAAAAACCTTAAATTTTGTTTCCATATTCAAAAAGGTCTTAAAATTCCTTATTAGATGTATTGATTATAAAAAGTCATATAAATCTTCCTTGTTCAAATCCCTGGAAACCTAGGAATTTCTAAGTCTGTTGTTCGAGTATGAACCCTAGAGATCCTATAAACAACAGATTTGAATATTGTCCTATCCTGTTCCTTCTTCACACTCTGTGACACACTAGAGGCCATTGTGACAGTCACTGTGTTAATCCTATTGGTTTAGGGTTTTCCTCTCCATTGATGACACTGCCTTTCTGAGTATCATGTCCCTTTCCAAGGAATATCCCCTCCTAGAAATATGCCTGAAATATGTGAGGAAAAGCTTTATCATCTTTGCCTCCAAGGAGAACTCTAGCTGCATTTTCTCCATGCCACACGTGTTTATTCTTTTGGCAATCCATGGGATGGTCAGTACTCTTCTCCAACACCTCAACTCAAAGACATTAATTTTTCTTCTGTCATAATTATTCACTGTCCAACTCTCAGATGCATAATAAAGTAATCAGAAAAACGATGGTCTGAATTCAGAAGTACCTTATTCCTCAAAGCAACATTATTACTTCTGAATAATTTGGAGAGGTCCCTAACTGCAGACTTTCTCAGTGCAATACATCTCCTGATTTCCTAATTGTTGGTACTGAGGATGTTTATTGTGGACCCAAGCAAGATGAAGTTGTTGACAGTTTAAACCTTCTCTCCATCTATCATGTTGCCTATCAGTCCAATGGTAAAATTTCTGATTTCTTGATGAGGAGATACAATCCATACTGAAGGCTATTTGATCTTCTTCCACAAGTGCTTCCAGTTCTCCTCACTTTCAGTAAGCAAGATTATGCCATCTGCAAAACACAGGTTATTAATGAGGCTTCCTCTAATCATCATGCCACACTGCTCTTCAGAGTTCAGCTTCTCGAATAACTTGCTTAGCATATAAATGAATATAAGGAGAAAGAATACAACTCTGACACACTCCCTTCTTACAAACCATGTAGGGTTCCCTGGCTGTTTGCACAAGAGCCTCTTAGACTTGGTGTGTATTTCACATGAGCAAAATTAACAGCTCTGAGATTCCCATTCTCAATGTTATCCATGACTTGTCAAATGCCTTTGCATACTCAAAAAAGCATAATTCTTCTAGTATTCCTTACTTTCAGCAAGGACCATCTGACATTGGCAATGATATTCCTAATGCCAAAGACTTGTAAATCCTGCTGAAATTTCTGAGAGTTCCCTATCTATGTCCTGTTCTATTTTTAAATGATATTCAGCAGTATTTTGCTTGCATATAACATTAATGATATGGATTGATAATTTGCACATTTTATCAAATCAAGTTTCTTGGGAACGGACACAAATATTGAACTCATCCAACTGGTTGGCCAGACAGCCCCACAAATTTCCTCACATAGACTGGTGAGCACATTCAAGTCTGTATCTTAAATGAAACAAGTCAATTGGTATCCAATCAATTCCTGGGGCTTTATTTTTTGCCAGCGCCTTCAATGCAGCTTCCTCCCTCATTAACCCTAGCAGCTACACCTTTAGTACCTCTTTAAATTCTTCCGTACCAATCATCTCTTTTTGGTACAATGACTATGTGAATTCCATCCCTCTTTTTTTTGATGCTTCCAGGATCTTTCAATATATTGCGCACAGCATCATTCAGTATTTCAACTTGAGATCAAAATTTGTTCTTCAGTTCTTGCATCTTGACAAATGCATATCAAGTTCCTCCCTTTTTATCCATCAATTCCAGCTCTTGGCACATTCCATTGTAATACCCTGCTCTGTCTCCTGGAATTACCCTTTGAAATCTTGTGTTTGGATGTTTTTATTTCAGCATGTTATTCTTTGTGATGGTTTCTCAACACTCCAGCAAAATTGTAAGTCTCTTCTGACAACAATTTTGGTTTCTTCTTTGTAAGGATCTTTTGCTCTTTTTATGGATGATATCCTTGATATCACCTCATAACTTATCTGGTCTTCAATTATTGTTGTTCAATGCTGCAAATATTTTCTAAAGATGAAATTTCACATGGATTAAATTCAGGATTATATTTTGGCTCTTATGGACCTGTTTTCATTTTCTTCAACCTCAATTTCAACTTGCATATGATTAATTGATGGTTATAACCCATAATCCATTTCTGGCTTACTTTTGACTGCTAATATTGAGTTTCTCCAACAACTCCTTCCAGAGATGTAGTCAATCTGATTCCTATGTAGCCCATTAAGTGAGGTCCATGTGTAAAGTTACCGTTTATTTTTTTTAAAAAGGCATTTGCAATGAATAAATAATTGAAAATATAAAATTCTATCATTTCCAGCCTCATTTCTATCACCAAGCTCATATTTGGGAATAATATTCCTTCTTCAGCTGTTCCCAAGTTTTGCATTCCAACCACCAATTATCATTAACACATCTTGACTGCATGTTGACTATCTTGAATGGCAAGATTTGATGAAATATTTCAATTTCTTCTTCTTCTTCACCTATAGACATAAGTACATTTTGAAAGGATACCATACTTACTTTTTAAGATATTAATTATATATTGTCAAATTTAATATGGTCATACTATTCATATTTTATTTTAAAATGTTTCAAATAAAAGTAAATTATTAATGGGTACATATCTTTAAAGTGATTTCTTAATCTTACATGTCTGAATCATCGTCTCATCCTTTACATATTTTAACAAACAGGACTATCATACTGAACAGCAAAATGAGAAAATTTTTATTATTTTTTGCGTGTGTGTGTGTGTGTGTGTGTGTGTGTGTGTGTGCACCGTCAAATCAGATCTGACTGGTACAGGAGGAGATTGCCCCTCCTTCTACAGCAGACCATCTGGTGGATTTGAACCTAGTACCTCTGAGAAATATTTTTTAAAAAGATGTCTGTTGTCACAATTGAGCTGTGATTAATTTTAATTCATTAAAAAGACTCTCAAAATTAAGATATTCTCAGTTTTTCAATTTATACAGAAAGATAAAAAAGACTGCTATATCTATAATATACCCTATGTTAGGTGTGTTACTATTTATAGGTACTTCCCTTCTCTTTAGAGCCTCTTGTATGACTCAGTTAGATTTCAGAGGTAGGTTGTTTTAATTGAAAGGAAGGTGTAAACTAGTCATTTTTTATTTCAGTTTTGTTGTTTTTAGGAAGAACAGTGTCCTAAGTGGTACAGCACTTGTCTGTCAGTTTCCTGTACTGAGATAATTTGAGATTGCTATAATGCTGAAAGCTGTACCACCGGTGTGTGAAATACCATATGGCTTATCCATGGTGGACAGGGTTTGTGAAAATGCCATATTAGCACAGAGTAGCAAGCAGGACTGGCAACCACTTTTTAAGTAACAGGCCTTTGAAAACACTGTGAACACTAGAGCAACGAGAATAGTTACAGTCGTGTAGTGGTAGAACGGAGACTGGAAATCATCTGAAATGAGGAAAAATAGTAACAAACATCGCTTCAGGGTAGAGGTTCAGCACAGGAGAGGAAGACCCTCAGCAAAGTGATTAATGCGGTCAACTGCCATGATGGGCTCTTTTGTGTCTGAGAGTATGAGAATGGCACAGGATAGAACAAGTTTCAGATCTTTTGTTCACAGGTTAGCTATAAATCATACTCAACTCCATGAAAACTAAAAACAAAAACTTTCTCTTAAGATTTCTGAATTTTGGCTCAACTTTTCTCAAACTTAAAGGAATACTGTGAGCAAGTCACTCTAACTGCTGCTGTTTACAACTTGCTCATTCTTCCAAAGCTGTTATTTTTGCCCACACTTGGAGTATGTTATAGAATCTTTTTTTAAAGTCCTTACAGATATAATCATACCTATTCTCCGGATCATTGTCATCATCATCATCATCCACAGTGAGGGGTGTTGATTTGGATAAGGCTTCATCTCCTTGAAAAAGGAAAAAAGTGTACTTAAAATTAGTTCTAAATTATATTACAAGTGAAATCAAATTGAAAACGAAACAACTTTTTTACACCCTACTGAGTTCTGAATTATGTAATTAAAAACATGATAGTAGAGAATTTATAATGTGCCAGAAGTAAAATGGTATGCAGTCAGATCTTACAATATTCCAAGATTCCTTCACAGAACAGTTGTGAGAGTCTATCCTAGTCAGCAACAATTCTATCCTGATAATCATCACACTGACATGAAATAGACTTTATTAAGAATCCATTTAGGGTGCTCTGGTGGCCTACTGGTGAAGAGTTGTGCTGTCAACTCAAAGGAAAACTGTTCAAATCAATCATGTGCTCCATAGGAGAAAGATGAGTAAACACCTCTGGTGTGATTTATAGCCACTGAAAAGCCATTACAAAATCAGTATGAGTGGATTTTAACTCAATGGCACATACAAATAAACACAATCATCTATTTTGTGTTTTAAGAGTTAAAACTGTTTCATCTCGATCACTGAGAAATAGCAAATGATCTAATGATATTCTGTAGGTGCCAAAAATATATTTGAAATAACATGATTAGAATTTTTTTAAATTCCCAGGAAGTGCTAATGGTTAATGAATTCAACTACAAACTAAAAGACTGTTATTTTGATTGACACAAAGGTGCCTCTAAAGAAATGTCCAGCAATATATTTATTTAAAAAAAAACAGTCAATGCTCCTGAAGAAGAAAAAATTTTTTTGAGTGCAGTCCTTATATGACCTGCTAAATTCCTGTTTTGAGTCTATTCAAATGCTCCACTTCAATCTTGGTCAATTTGTATAGGTTGTGGATTTTTAGGGTTTGTTGGTTTTAATATATCCATTTCCTCAAGGTTCTCAAGGATTATTATTCTTAATCTCTGAACCTACTACAGTCACAACCTGTTCCTTGTAGATCAACAGATATGCACATTAATGCAATGCAACTAAAAATGCAAAAATAAATTCATCCACCTTCAAGTTGCAAAACTTAAGGATGTTATGGGGAAAATGTTCAATCACCCAGGAAACAAGATGGAAGGAGTATACAGAGTAATCTATACTCAGGACAGAAGGCAGTCATCAGAAGTGAACAAGGAAATAGTGTATGGTTCAAAATCAGATCAGGTATATGACAGGGATGAACCGTATCTCCACAACTTTTCAGTCTAAATGTGGAACAGATCATCTGGGAGGCTAGGCTCTACAAAGATGGTCACAACAGGATTGGAGGAAGAGTATTCAACAACTTGAGTTATGTGGATGACAACAACATTGCTTGCTGAAGCTGAGGAGGACTTGAGCTATTTATTTGCCGTAGAAGATCAAGAACTGTAGCCTTTAATATGGATTGAAGCTTAGCATCAAGAAAACAAAAGATTTTCATCACTGAGTCAATCGGCAGCATCATAATAGACAGTGAAGAGATTTGAGACTGTTGACATCTTCAGATTGTTTGGCTTTATGATCAACACTCTTCATACCAGCAGACAGGAAATTAAAAGATTAATTGCACTGGAAAAATCTGCTGTTCGGGACCTCTCCAGAGAACTCAAAAGCAATAATGTCAGTCTGAAGACTAAGGTGCGCTTGATAAAGGCATGGTCTTCACAATTACTTCCTAATGTATCTGAAAGCTGGACGATGACTAAGGATGATACAAGAAGAATGTGAGTTGTGGTGCTCGAAAAGAGTATTGAATATATAATGCACTGCTAAGAGAAAAAACAAGTCTGTTCTGGAGAGGGTTAAAACAGGCTTCTCCTTAGAGACAAGGATTTTGAAGCTCCGCCTGACATACACTGGGCATGTTGCAAGGAGGGACCAGTCTTTGGAGAGGGACATCATACTTGGAAGAGTGGAGGGAATGCACAAGAGAGGTAGCCTCTGGATGAAATGGAATGACTCAGTGACTGGGGTAATGGCGGTAGGTGTGTCAGAGACAATGAAGTTTGCTAAAGATAGAGTAGGGTATAGAGCTGTTGTACATAGGGTCACTATCAGTCGGAAGCAATTCAATGGCACATAACCACAGCATAGATGGAAAATGGTTTATAAAGAGGTTTACTTGTTTATTTGGTTTGACTAGGTATTTACTGACTAGACAAATGATACACCTGTGTGTACCATACCAAATTATGTATAACATTGAGAAGAATCCTAGAACATTTACTTGTGCTCCTGTAAAACCAATACACAGACCAAGTAGTATTGTCCTAAAAGAAGAGAATACTGTGTGTTCTAAAATCAGAAAAGGTATGTATCAATGATACATCCTTTCTCTTTACCTATTCAATCTGAATGATGGGCAAATATTTCAAGAACCTGGGGGAATCATCACTGAAATTCAGTATGAAAAAGATTATGGCATCACAACTGCAGGTATACTCAATAGCAATCTGCTAGACACCCACAGTAACAGCAGTCAAGAAATCAAATGTTGCGTTGTACTGGGCAAATGGGCTGTAAAGGATCTCCCCTAAGTGCTAAAAAGCAAAGATGTTAAACAGCAATAAGGCAGTCTGAAGACCAAGGTAGACGAGATCCAAGCTGTAATATTATGAATTGTTTCCTATGCATCTGAACATTGAAGAATGAATTAGGATAACAGAAGCAGCAACTGATGCTCTTGAATTATGATGTGGGAGAAAAGAATTGAATTGAAAATTCAATAGATCCCCAACAACAAACAAGTCTGTCGTGGAGGAAGTAAAACAATGATGCTTCTTAAAGGGGAAGATGATGCAACTTCTTATATACTTCAGGGATGTGGCTAGGAGGGATTATTTCTAGAAAAAAAGACCTCATACTAGGAAAAAGTAGAGAATTGGAGGAAGACACTCAGCAAGATGGAATGACAGTGACTATAACAAGGACCCACAGATATCAGAAATAATGAGGATGGAAAAGTAGCTATGATTCACAACCAATTTGATGTCACCTAACAACATAAAAATTTTCTCTTTATTAGTACGGAATGAGGGCTGCAGAGTGGATTATATTTGGGGTGGGGGGTGTGCGGGGGGGATTGTGTACCAATGGAGGAGTTTTTCTTTTGCTTTTCAAGGAGGGGAGCAAACGGGGGGGGGGGGAGGGGTAGGCGGGGAGAAAGGTGCAGCAAAGAATGAATGGAATTACAAAATCTCTGCAGATGTTCATTGAAACGAAAAATAAATATTTTAAAAATGTCTCTTTAATAAAGAAACACAATTCATTCAATACAGAAAACACAGCCTCTTTAACAAATGTTTCTGACAAAATTAAATATTTACTTACAGAGAATGGAAACAAGATCTCTACCTTCGATCATATACAAAAAGTAACTCAAGATGGATAAAAGAACTACGCATAAAACGTAAAAACTATAAAATCATCAAAGAAAAAAATAAGCACAAAAAAAGCTATAGTCAATGGTATAATTTGTAACTCTAGTTGTTCATTGCCATTGACTTAGAATAAACTCATACCTGAACCTCCACTGGGTTTTCAGAGGTTATAAATTGCTCAGAAGGGGCCTGCCCATCTTTATCCTGAGAGGCAGTAAGTAGATTAGAACTGACTCCCACTGAGTTGACAGTGCAACTACGGGCCCCCAAAGCTTTGATCACATCACATACAAACTATAAATTTAACTGAAAATGTATAATCAGCAGAAGATAAACTAACCCACTGTGACCTCTTAAAAATTAAATCTTTATGTGAATGAAAGAAAAAATTCTCCAAAATAGTTAAAAGATAACCTACAGATTGGGGACAAATATTTTGCAAGGGCTCAGCAAATTAAAATCTCACCTCTAAAATTTATCAAAAACTCCAACACTTCAACACAAAAAAAGAGAAAACAATCCACAGAATAGGAAGAAGGCAATTAAAAGGTGCATCATGTAAGAAGATATTCAGATGGCATGGTGTGTTATCAAGAATTCCTTGTTTAAAATGGCCTTCAGAGAAGAAGGAGGAGGTGGTCACCAGCTTTTTACCTTCACCAACACAGCTATCTTAGGAACAGTTTGAGGCTGAAAAAAAAGGCAAGATCCCCAGAGATCACAGGAGACCTCACAGGTTTCATCCGGAAGAGAACCTCCCCCTTATGTTGTTGTTTTTATGTGCCGTCGAGTCCTTCTTTGGAATGGAAACAAATATAGATCTCTTCAAGTCAGTTGGCCAAGTGGTTGTTCTCCAGATTTCTTGGCACAACTTGGTGAGCACATCCAGGGCAGCATCTGTTAGCTGAAAGATGTCAATTGGTATACCATCTATTCCTGGGGCCTTATTTTTTGCTATTTCCTTCAAAGCAGCTTCAACTTCTTCCTTCATCACCATAGGCTCTTGCCCCATATGAGTACCAAAAAGGCTGGATATCTCAATTATTAGAGGATTTTTTAAATGGAGGTGCCAATGGAGATCCATGTGGCCCAGTATCCACTGGATATGGGACAAAAGAAAGAAATTAAGTACTATGCAACTGCTTAACAAAGACAGTCAAAAGACAAGATTTATAGTAAGTACAATGACCTGGTTAGAACAAAGTTCTGAGCACAGACATCCCAGACTAGCAAAGATCTAATAAAGAAAGTCATTAAAGAGATAACAGAAAAAACAAAGGAAGCTTTGCAAAAATCTGTTACCACCAAAGGTTGCTGCATCTATTCCAATTCAAACAGCTGATAAACAGGCTTCTGCTCTGTACACACCATCTCAACAAGAAGTAACTTTCAATTCTGGGGATAAGCAGGTGGAGCTGAAGAAAGAATTCAATAGGATCTCCAAGATTCAAGATTAGTAAGAAAATTCCTCAGGGACCACCTTCTTCTCCTAGATGACAGATGACAGCAGGAGTGCAAGATCCCTCCTTATATTTCAAATTGGAAAAATGCAAAGGGTTATTATATTATTCCATTAGATAAACATCTGGCTCCGGATGGAAGAGTAATACAGACAGTACACATAAATAAAAATTTTGGAAAAGTGAGCAAGCTCTATATAATACTAATCAGAAGGCTCAGGAAACTGGAAATGTGTGTGCATGTATAAAGAAAAAAATTACCCAGAAAGAAAAGGAGAAGTCTGAAGAGAAACTTCAAAAAATGGCCAGAAAGCCAGGGAGAGGAGAGCTAGCTCAGAGCAGAGTACCAAAAGAATGTCTATTTCTATTTTATTGACTATTATCACTACGTGGATAACAAATTGTGGCTAACAATGACAAGAAGGGGAATTCCAGAATACTTGATTATGGTCATGCGAAACCTACACTTGGACCAAGATGTAGTCCTACAAATAGAGAAGCACTGCGTAGTTCAAAATAAAAAAAAATGTATGGAGAAAGATGAACATAAGACATTCCGCTGCTTGGAAGATACCCTGAGAAAATGAGAACTGAGGCCAAATGGAGACTTGTACACCACTATTCACAGCAGCATTATTCACCATTGTAAGAACATGGAAACAGCCCAAATGTCCAACCATAATCATATGGATTGAGAAATTATGGTATATTCACATGATGAAATACTACACAGCATGCAGGAGCAATGGTTTTGAAAATCACTACCTAACTTGGGAGGGACCTGGAGCGCATTATGCTAAGTGCACTAACTCAGTCCCAAAAGGACAGATACTGTATAAGGCCATTATTATACAACATGTATGAGGATCCAAGGGGGCTTGGGGGAACAGAGGTGGTGAGGATGGGCGGGGAGTGGGGATAACTGGCTAATCATATGGTAGCACAATTTCATGGGTGTAGGGAGGGGCAAAAAAGAAAATGAAAAAAATCCTGTGTGAAACACAATGTACACAAACTTCCTAAGTAATCTCGTATAAATTAAAAATGTTATTTTTTTAAAAAAAAAAAAGCAGTGTGTCAGGGATGTGTCCTTTCTCTGTATCTTTTTCATCTATATGCAGAACAGATCATACGGGAGGGTAGACTCAATGAAGAAAAATTTGGCATCAGGATTGCAGGAAGACTCAACAACCTGTGCTATGGAGATGATGCAATCTTGCTCATCAAAACTGAGTAAGACTTTAAGAATTGGGTGCACTCTTCAATACAGACTGCATCTCAACATCATAAAGATTCTAACCACCAGGTCAATTGGCAGCATCATGATAGATGGAGAAGAGATTGAGATTCTTAACAATTTCATCTTATTTGGGTTCAGAATCAGCACTTTTGGCATTTCCATTCAGAAAATCAAAAGACAAGCTGTTCTGGAAAAGTGTGCTATCAGGGATCTCTCCAGAATGCTAAAGAGCAACAACATCAGTCTAGACACTAAGGTACAATTGATCCAACACATGGTCTTTGCAATTAATTGCTATGCATTTGAAAGCTGGACAATGAGGAAGAAAAATTTTACGCATACTGTCAAGAGAACAAGTCAGTCTGTCCTGGAGAGGGTGAATCCAGGATGCTCCATGGAAGCAAGGACGGTGAAGCTCCATCCCTAATACTTTGGGCACGAGGCCAGGTTGACACAGTGAATGTGGCAAGGGGGGCAGGTGTGTCACAGTGACACTGGCTCAAGATAGGGCAGAGTTCAGAACTATCTTTCACAGGGTGGCTCCACTCAATGGCACACACAGCAAGATCAAAGCAGTAGGAGGGGTGCTGAGATAAGCAGGAAGAAGTGAGGGAGCAAGAGAGACATCCCTGATAGCATGCAATGGTTTGGTTTTGTTTTGCTGATGCTGCTGATTAGGACAGGTCAACTTCCTTTGTGAAGTTAGTAAAGGTCAGATACTTCCCCTCCCTTGCTGTTTTTTACATTATCTCTTAGAAAAATTAATATCAAAACTATAAGATTATCATCTAACCAAGACAACAATAACAAAGTTCAATGAAACAGCAATCAAAAAAATGCTAGTTTGGATGTAGGGAGATGACACTGCTGACAGGAATGTAAAATGATGTAATTACTATGGAAAGCAGTTTTGTGCACAGTTTAGGGGTTAGGGAGAAATGGGCAGGATGCGGGCAAAAGACAAGGTAATGACAGGCAAGGTTCTAATCAAGCATAATGCATGTGAATGATTGTATGAAGTCTAATGTGAATGAAGAATAGAGTGAAACACAATGTATACGAACTTCGTAAGCAATCTAAAAGAAAAAGGGGGAGCTAGGAACAACGCTAGAAGTCCTAATCCACAACATAAACAGTCTTCCAAGTATCCTGAGAAATCCGATGAATGGGATCGTCTAAGAATCAAATCCCTATGCAAATCAAAAAAATTCTCCAACAGAGTAAAAAGGGAAGCCAAAGAATGGGAAAAAGTATTGGTAATGACATATCAGATAAGGGACTTATATCCAGAATTTATAAAATACTTGAGCACCACCACAAGATAAAGGTAAATAATCCAATAGAAAAATGGGCACAAGATATGAACAGACACTTCACTAAAGAAGACATTAAGATGGCCAACAAGCACATGGAAGAAATGTTCAAAATCCCTAGCTCTAAGAGAGATGCAAATCAAAACAACTATATCATCTCACCCCACTCAGAATAGCAAAATTTAACAAAACAACAAGCAACAAATGCTGGCAAGGTTGTGGAGAGACCGGAACCCTTATTCCCTGTTGGTGTGAGTGTAAAATGGTGCAACCACTGTGAAAGGCAGTATGGCGCTTTCTCAAAAAGTTGCGCTTTCTACAAAGATGGCACCAAAAGCAAAGGAAGCAACTGCCCCTCCCAAAACTGAAGTCAAAGCAAAGGCATTAAAGGCCAAGAAGGCAGTCCTGAAGGGCGTCCACAGCCAAAAAAAAAGAACAAAAGAAGATCCACATGTCACCCACCTTCCAGCGGCCTAAGACGCTGAGACTCCCAAATACTCTAGGAAAAGCGCCCCCAGGAGAAATAAGCTTGACCACTATGCCATCATCAAATTTCCCCTGACCACTGAGTCAGCTATGAAGAAGATAACAACACACTTGTGTTCATTGTGGATGTCAAGGCCAACAAGCACCAAATTAAACAAGCTGTAAAGAAGCTCTAGGACATTGATGTGGCTAAGGTCAACACTTTGATTAGGCCTGATGGAGAGAAGAAAGTCTATGTTCGACTCGCTCCTGATTATGATGCTTTGGATGTTGTCAACAAAATTGGGATCATCTAAACTGAGTCCAGCGGGCTAATTCTAAATATAAATTTTTCTCACCAAAAAAAAAGTTGCAAATAGAGATATCATTTGACCCAGCAATTCCACTACTGGGAATATACCCCAAAGAGATCATAACTGCCATCCAAGCAGATATATGCACACCTATATTTATTGTGGCTTTGTTCACAAAAGCAAGGAGTTGGGAACAACCCTAGTGCCCATCAACAAACGAATGGATAGAGAAGCTGTGGTATATTCACACAATGGAATACTATGTTGCATTGAAGAACAAGAAACTCATGCAATATTATTCAAAATGGGTGACTCTGGTGGACATTATGCTGAGTGAAGTATCTCAGTTACAAAAGGACAAATACTGCATGGTGCCACTGTTGTAAAACAGGACTGACATCGGGGTTCGGGGAAGACTGAGAAAGATGAGTTCAATAATGTATACTGCATTGAAACAGATGAGGGAGAAAACTGTTTAAAAGGGATATGTGATTAGGTATTTTTGTCACGACAGGTGTCTAGAGCAAAGGCTACATGGTAGAGTGGACCTGGGGGAGGGTTTGTAAAACAATGAAAGAATTTCTGTTTTACTTTTATAAGAGGGTAGTGTACTAGGGGGGAGGGTTGGAAGAGGAGAAAAGTGAAACAATGAATGAATGGGGGGAAAAACCCCAATAAAGATGGCTTTAATTTTAAAAAAAAAGTTTACTAAAAAAAAGGGGGGGGGGAATTAATAATGCTATTTCATCTAACATCCTATTGCTTGTTTATATATTCCAAAGAAGAACTGCCACATGAAAAGATACATGAACATGCATGTTTATTGCAACATGATTTATAATATAAAAGGCACCGAAACAATCCAACAACAAATAAAGAACGAAACTGATATATTGATAAAACTGAGTACCATGCAACATTAAAGAATGATAAAGAATTCTATAAACATTACATAACATGGATGAATTAAGAGACATTATGCTGAGTTAAGTCAATCACAAAAGGACAAATATTACATAAGGCCATGATTATAAAAAAGTTACAGAAATATTTACACAGGATAGCATCATTCTTGGATGGAAAGGTTAGTGAAAGTACTAAATAGATATAAGATCAGTACCATGATGAGTGAAGGGAAAAGCAATATACAATAAGGAGATGATCATATGGTAGATACTGCAATTAACGTTTCAAACTAATGTCTATTAATAATGAAATGAAAACCTAATATGCTTTTTAAACTTTCATCACATCATAATTTTAAAGGAAAAGAATCAGCCAATGAAAACACCATGAAGTATAGTTTTATGTTGACACACTTGAAATCACACAAGCTCAAAAAGACTCCAATGTAAGGACAACAGCCAAGGGCTGTAGTAATGCTTAGTAAAATATATTTGATAGAACAATTTAAAATATTATCTTTTTATCAAAAGTCTAAGAATACTGTTGTATTTAATTGTAGGCAAATTTTGCCTCAAAAGGAAAACACACTTAGAGAACTCTCATACTATGTAAGCTGAAATATTCAGAATGTATGCTAGTAATAATTTACCTGTTTTATATAATTTACTTTTAAATGCATCAAAAATATTAGGTAAACTTACAAGTATTAAACTGAATGAAAAAAGCTAGTCACCAAATGTTACACACCACATGATTCTAGTCTGAAAATAACAACAACAACAAAAATATTAAGAACTGATTAGTAGTTAGTTGTAAAGAGTCAGGAATGTCTAAAAAGAACGCAACGAAATCTGAATTAATGATTGTGGTGGTAGTGGTAGAACAGAAGTCTGGTGACATAGAGACCTTGACTACTAACTCAAAGGCTTTGCTTCTGTGGAGGTTCAAGAGGAGAAAGACAGGCAATCTCCTCCTTAGAAATTTACAATATACAAAGCCTGCAGGAGGGTCAGCTATGAATCAACTTCAAATGAATGAGTAGGTGAAGCTTTTGAAAATGGAAATATGCATGTGATACAATTACAAAGAATATTAATAAGATATATTTCTATATACCCATATAGTTGAAATATAGTTGAAACAAGGGAGCTCTAGTGACCTAGTTATGGTTCTAAAATAGTACTATAGTGATGCAAGATGTCACCATTGGAGAAAACTAGGTCAAAAATATATACCTGTTTGAAAAGAAAATTTTTTTTCACCTTCCTGTGCATCTTAATTATTTCAGAATAAAAAGTAAAAGTTATCTCTCTTAAGGGACTGATCAAAGGAAATAATAGGTAAATAGATACATGGGTGAATGGATACCCAAGTGATAAACCACTCACTATCCCACTGAACCTGAGCTGGAACCAATTCATAGCTAACTCTCCAGCAGGTTTTTAAAAGCTGTTAACTGCACTTCCCTTCTTTCTCCCATGGAGAAGATGGTAGATCCAAAATACCTGTGCTTTAATTGGCAGAGCAACTCCTTACTCATGAAGCCACAAATGGTAGAAGTTTTCCCTTACATTTAAAGTTTGTTTTAATAATATTATGTTCAGGTAAAAATCTATACTGAAGAGGTATCTATAGACTCAAAATAGAAAAATACTAAAAACCAAAGCCACTACTACTGATTCTGATTCACAGGAACACTGCAATGGGTTATGAGAGCTATTAATTACAATGGATAAAGACACCAAATTTGCTTCTGTCACACAACACCTGATAGGTTTAAACTGCCGACCCTTCAATAAGCAGGCCACCAATTAGCATACTACGTTACCAAGGCTTCTGAAAGATAAAAAAGCAAAAATCATTTATACAATATCCCAAAGAACTCCTAACAAAAACCTCAAACAAGTGCTTTCGCCGTCCGGGAGGGCTTGAGCGTAAGAATCTGTCTTTTCTCTGCGCGTTTAGCACCTTTTCTCTCCGCTGCGTCCCGGGAGCCGGATCGGTCCGGAGCCGCGCGCTGTGCATTCGGGCATGCCCCGCTACGAGCTGGCTTTGATCCTGAAAGCCATGCAGCGGGGTTGGTACAGTAGGCTTCACTAGACTTAGCTGCAACTCAGGATTTCTCCTCCAGCACCTGAGTAAATGCTGATGGTCTTGTGGAGAGTGGATTAAGAGTATGAGCTAAGTTCTCAATTCCAATTAAGAAGCGGAGGAAAATTTAAACTGTCTCCTTCAGTTTATCACAACCACCACCATCAAGACAGCAAACCAAAGGACAAAGACTTTGACCTGCTGTGTTGCTCTGTGTAGTCCAGTTCACATATGGTTTACAGACTTGGCGTGGGGTACTACTACTAATAATAATAAAAAGTTGGACACTTCCAAAAAAAAAGCCTCAAACAAGTTTCAAATTAATAGGATTAGTAGTATATTATTACAATTAGCACTCAGGGAAGAAGCAGTGAAAATATCAATGTACTTCATTGGACAAATCTGTTGCAAAGGACGTGTTTGAAGTTACAAAAGGACAAAGATGTCATCGTCAAGATTAAGGTGTGCCTGACTCAAGTCAGGATATTTGCAATTGTTTCATATGAACGTGAAAATTGAAGAATTAATAAAGATCAAATAAATGTCTCTTAAGTGATGGTTAGAAGAATATTTAATACAACATACCAAAATACCTGCCAAAAGAACGAAAATATCTCTCATGGAAGAAGTGTAGCCAGAGGGCTCCTTAGAGGAGAATATTGTGAGACTTCACCTCATCTACTTAGGGCATGTTATCAGGAAAAGTCACTCCCTGGAAAAGGACATCATGCTTAGAAAGATATAGAGTCAACAACAGAGATGAAGTCCTTCAATAAGGTAGATTACAGCTGTGACTGCAACAACATGCTTAAGCACAAAAGTTTGTTAAAAATGACACAGGATTGGCCAAGATTTCATAATATTGTATTTTCAGTTACTAAGTCACAGCTGACTGTGACTACAACAGTAGAAAAAATATTATCATTCCCTCTTCTGTATTTTTCAAAATTTTCTCTATTCTTAATCATCTAGTTCAAACACTACTTGTTACATTAAGTCTATCCTCATAATAGTAGCACGGTGGATTTCTGTTTTTTCTAATTTATTCTGAATTTTTAAAAAATAATTTTACCTGCATCATTGTTACTGAATTGCAATCTCTCTGTAATTCACCTTAGTTACTCATAAAAATTCCAAGCAATTTCTAAGAAAATGTTGTCCCCATACCTAAAAGCCCAAAACGTAAGAGTCCTCAAAACTTATTATTTCAATCTTAGATGAAGTATATCCTTTAAGATGGAGTACAGGAAAAATAAAAAAAAAATCAATGGTTTCCCAAAGGAAGCAGAATGTGACATCTCTCTCTCTCATGTAGCAATTGGTAGATTTAGACTACAGACTTTTGATCATGGCACAAACAGGCATCATGAATCCTTACAAACCACTACTATAGTTAGGGAGCTCTGGTGGCCAAGTCTGTAGTGAGCTATGCTCTTAGCTCAAAACTTTCTGCCTATTTCAAAGTTAAAATCCATGAAGAAAAAGGAGTTAATTTCTTTGTGTGTGACTAACAGCCTAAAAATTCACTGCAGGGTCAGCTATGAGTAAGTTCCAACTCGATGTCATGACCTGAGTGTCACTGAGTTGCATCTAATTCATGGTGATGCTCCATCTGTTTCCCAAGATTATAATCTTAACCACAAGGGACTGCCATATCTTTCCCCTTCAGGGCACCTAGTAGATTCCAACTGCTGACCTTTTCAGTTAACAGTCGAACACTTAGCTTATTGTGCCACTAGAGCTCTGTGTACTCAATTGGATACTTAAATATTGCTAAATAAACTGGAATCAAGCTAAACTCACTGTGCAATGGGATCTTTTTGAGATATTCCAAAACTGTCTCTCAAATTAACCTGTACATGCTGTGGTTGTTCTTAGGTGCCACTGAGTTATACTGAAATATTCCAAAAACCAAAAGGGAAGAACACATGCTCCATTTGTCAAGCTGAAAGAACTGAAGATTAAAACTGTGAACTGCAATACTGATGAATTCTATTAAGAAAATACTAAATGCCACCAGAAACCTTAAAAGAAGGTAGAATACATATTCACTGTACCAAAAAAACAGGTGTTCAAACATTTCATGAGGTTGTATATAATCAAACACAAAAGGAAGACGTACAAGTGACACAAAAGTAATTAGTTTTTTTAAAAAGAAACACACAGTAAAACAAAACCAAAACCATCAGAATTTATGGAATATCAATTGAGATGTTTCAACAAAAGAAACACTAGAAGCACTCAAAAATAGGAGGCAAGAAATCTGAAAGATCATTACCTGAGCAAGTAAAAGAGAGGCACAGTATGCCCTTTCCAAAGATGATTTGACAGAATGTGGAAATTATTCAATAATGTCATTAGCACCACACAAAAGTAAATGCTTGCTGAATAGAATTTAAAAATAAATGTAGCAGTATATGGACAAGGAGCTACCAGAAATTCATGTCAGATTCAAAAGAGGACATGGACTGAAGGAGATTATACCAATACCATATGCACTGAGGCTAAAAGTAGAAAATGTTTATCTGTGTATTTAATGACTATACAAACGTATGGATTATAACAAATTACGGATGTTGTTATGTGCTGTTGTGTCACTTGTGACTTCTAGCGACCCAGGAATAGATGGTATAATAATAAGGCCCCAGGGACACATGGTATACCAATTGATGTATTTCAGCTCACAGATGCTGCCCTGGACGTGCTCACCAAGTTGTGCCAAGAAATCTGGAGAACAACCACTTGGCCAACTGACTGGAAGAGATCTTTATTTGTTCCCATCCCAAAGAAAGGTGACCCAACAGAGTGTGGAAACTTTAGAACAATATCATTGATTTCACATACAAGCAAGATTCTACTGAAGATTATCCAAAAATGACTGGAACAGCACATCAGTAGAGAACTGCCCGAAGCCCAGGTTGGGTTTAGAAGGGGTTGTGATACTAGGGATATTGTAACTGATGTGAGATGGATGTTAGCTGAAAGCAGGGAATACCAGAAGAATGTCTATCTGTGTTTCATTGATTATGCGAAGGCATTTGACGGTGTGGATCATAACTGTGGGTGACTCTGAGAAGAATAGGATTGTTCTAATGTGAAAACTATACCTGGACCAAGAGGCAGTCGTCAGAACAGAGCAGAGCAGAGCAAACACTGCATGGTTCAAAATTGGGAAAGGCGTATGCCAGGAATGTGGCCTATCTCCATACCTTTTCAACCTGTATGCAGAACAGATTATCCAGGAGGCTGGGCTCTATGAGGAGAAGTGTGGCTTCAGGATTGGTGGAAGATCTATCAACAATCTGCGTTATGTAGATGACACAACCCTGCTTGCTGAAACTGAGGAGGGACCTGAAGCGCTCACTGCAGAGGGTCAAGGACTACAGCCTCAAATACGGATTGAGGCTCAATGTCAAGAAGACAAAGATTCTCACCACTGGAGCAATTGGCAGCGTCAAGATGGATGGCGAAGAGACTGAGATTGTTAACAACTTTAGTCAGCTTGGCACCAACAGCCAGGAAATGAAAAAGTTATTGCAATGGCAAACTCTGCTGTTAGGGACCTCTCCAGGGTACTGAAGAGCAATGGTGTCACTCTGGAGACTAAGGTGTGTCTGATACAGGCCATGGTCCTTGCAATCACTTGTTACGTATCAGAGAGTTGGACAATGACTAGGAAGGATAGAAGGAGAACTGATGCCTTTGAGCTTGAGAAGAGTACTAAATGTACCATGGACTGCTAAGAAAAGAAACTGATTCATCCTGGAGAGGGTTAAACCGGGCTGCTCGTTGGAGGCAAGGATTCTGGGGCTTCGTCTGACATACTTTAGACATGCTGTAAGGAGGGACAGGTCCTTGGAGAGGGACATCATGCTTGGGAGGGGGGAGGGACGGCGCAAGAGGGGAAGACCCTCTATGAGGTGGATTGATTCGGTGACTGGGGTAATCGGGATGGGTGTGTCAGAGGCAGTGCAACTGGCACAGGATAGAGCAGGGTTTAGGGCTGTTGTACACAGCATCGCTATGAGTCGCAATCGACTCAACGGCACATAACAACAGCAGCAACTGCATTACACAAATTTTCTGAAAAAGATATCCTTAAAATGTTAAATACAACTATGTAATTTGAGGACTAAGGTGTGCCTAACCAAATCTGCAGTATTTTCAAATACCTCATATACATGCAAAAGTTGAAAAATTTTAAGTAAAACTGCATTTTAAGTTTGGTGCTAGCGAATGATAATGAGTATTTTGGCCTGCAAGAACAAATGTGTCATGGAAGAAGTACAACCAAAATGGTCATAAAAGGCTAGGGTGTTAACTAGTACCCAGAAAAATATACCATGTCTGATAGAAAGTAATGTGTCAGCAGGGGGGAAAAAAAGGATCCTCATGAGATAGACTGATAACAGTGATTCCTACAATGGGCTTACATATAATAAGGATACAGGTGCACAGGATTAAACAATTTTTCATTCTGTATTACGTAGGGCTGCATGAGTCTTAAGTCATTCGATGGCATCTAAAAATAGTAACAGCAAGTCTCAAACATTATTTTGGAAAATCAGACATGTTGACTTCACTAGTGAAACTGTTGAATCATAAAATCCAGTTTAAGATAAATAGCCTAGTATTTGTTAAAGGGGTATTCCAAGCAACCAGTCACGATTTATCATTCTTGGTCTATTAATCTATCAAAACTAACTTGATAATTTAAATACAGTATGGGTGCACTGAAATCTGTGTATTTTAATATAAATCAATATTCTCACATATACACACAGCACTGAAATTTTAGATGTTTAGATTATAAACCTGATCTCAATTTTTTTATTACTCAAGTGTGAAAGTTCACATGATTTATTATAGAAATTATAAAGTATTTAATCATGGGATTGTTGTAACAGATCCTATTCATGCTATATTATCTTTCTAAATGAAACCTAGAGCTAGAAGATTTTGTCCAAATAGAGCAAGAAAGATATGTGTCAAGGCTGTATCCTTTCTCTGTATCTATGCAATTAATATTCTGAGAAAATTACTCAAGTAGCTGGATTTTATGAAGAAGACTATAGTATCAGAACTGGACAAAGACTCATCAATAACCGGCATTATGCAGATGACACTATCACGCTTGTGAACTGAGAAGACTTAAAAATTCTTGCTGCAGAAGATCACCACTGAACCAATAAGCAACAGCATGATAGATGGAGAAAAGGGTGAAACTGTCAATGATTTTCTCTTATTTACATCCACCAGCAACACTTTCGGACCAGGAGTCAAGAAATTGGAAGACATTTTGCATTAGGAAAATGTGTTGTCAAGAACCTCTCTAATGTGCGAAAAGCAACGATGTGAGCTTCAAGATTAAGGTACACTTGATTCAGGCACGGTCTATTCAGTTACTTCCTTCCTATGCATCTGATAGTAGGACAATGACTAAGGATGACAGAAGAATCAATGCCTGCTGAGCTGATGTGCTGGGAAAGACAACTTAATATCCCAGGTACTTCTGAAAGAACAAACACATATGTCTTGAACAAAGTGCTTTGGCCAGCCTCTTGGAAAAATACATCATGTTTGGAAAGACATTAAGATGGATTGACACAGTGACTCTAACAATGGGCTCAAGTATATCAAGGATGATGAGGATAGCACACATAGGGGGCAAGGCTGAGATCCACTGTTCATCAAGTTGCTAAGAATTTGTAGTATACTTGACAGTACCTTTTAAAAACACAACAGTTTTTCTGAAAAGAGAACTCTAGTGTTCAGGAGTCACACTACCAACCCAAAGGCAGACAGAGAGTTCAAACGCATCAGCTGCTCTAAAGGAGAAATGTGAGCAACCTCCACTTACTTAAATTTTCTGCTGGAGAGTCAGTTATGTAAACAGTTCCGACTTTATTGTCCATAACAACAGTATCTTTCTAAAAATCAAAAAGATAAAAATTCTGACACACATATGCCCCAAGAATTTCAAGCATGGGAATATGAACCTGGAGTTTTAAGAGATATACAATATAGTCAGTGTTCACTCTTATCTAGGCATCTGATAGAGCAGAACATTAAAGAACAGAGCATGCATGTCCCAATTGTTTTCCATATAAACTCATCAGGTAAGATGAGTTCAACCTCAACAGGATGAGGCAATCTATATACTGCTTGCATTTTCTTTCTTATGCTTTTGGCTTGACTGGTTTGTTTTCGGTTTTGCTTTAAAAGATAGACCTGTTCACATCATTAGATACTAGTTAATAAAAATCAGGAAAGGTTTCAATGTTCTAAATTATTTCCAAAAATTTCATGAGACAACAAAGCTATCATGTCCAATGCAAAAATCCATGAATAAATACTTATAGAACTACTTGTACTATACTGACTTCCCATGATTGTTAAATGACTGCTTAGTTATTATGGAGAAAAGCAATAAACGCCGATAAAACCCTTTCACTCTCAATGTTGTGAAATAAAAACTGAGTTATAGATTACCCTCAGGTGAGATTTCAGAGGTTGTAAAAGACATAGGAAGAGACTTAGCATCTGTCTCCTTTGGAGGATCCAAACTGCCAGACTGACACAGCCTTTAGGTTAGCACTACAGACTGCACAACTCTCTACAGACTACACCACCAGGGCTCCCTCACTAGAACTAAATAAAACCATGCTATACAAAATTGGGTAATAGAAAAGAAAAGCGATAAAGAAAGCTGGACTCTAAATAATTACTCAATAAATATGGTACCCGGCATATAACAACAATAATATTTTTCTGAGTAGCTTCCAATAATGAAAAGAACCCATAGGTTCTTAGACTTTATGGTAAACATTTAAACTATACTTCAATTGTATTTAATCATAACTTTGAATTTTATTGACTTTGGAAAATAATTAAAGAATATAGTTACTCAAAAGGGAAAAAAAAGCACAAGTTATAATTTTTTTATTTATTCCTGCATACCTGAAGATTGGCAAAATCCAGTGTGTGAAGATAGCACTAAATTTTCAGTCACAGGCTTAATTTTCTGCTCATCACTGCTCCCATCACCTACAGAATTCTGATCATCATCTCCTAAATCAGAAGATGAAGAGGTAATCTCAGCTTGCTTTCTCTTAGTGCTTGTTTGATGGGAATTTCTCTTGTTTTCCTTGACACTATTTGTCTTCTTTTTAACTATAGGTCTTTGTTTCTTTTGTTTTTTATATTCTTCCGAAAAACCTTCCTCGGCATCAGATGATGATGAATCATTTTCAATTTCCTTAGTATTTCTCTTTGAACTAAAGTTTCTTCTTTCTCTCAGTTCTAGCCTTTTTTGCCTTTTATCAGAGGAAACACAGCCGTCTTCTCTCATGGAATATTTGTCAGTATCAGATGATGAGCAATCTTGTCCCTTCCTTGAACTCTTTACAGGCAAGTTACTTTTTTTTTTCTCTTTACCAGATAATCCACTACTACTCTTTTTATCTTCTGAGTCACAATTATCTCCTTTTCCTGGTAACTTCTCAACATTATCAGAAAATTCATTCTTTTTAGAAGCGTTTTCCTTTGTCTTATTACTTGTCTTCTTTCCATTCATTTTCTCATTCTTGTTTTCTTTTATACCTTTAGGAATATGAAAACTTTCTTCTCCTTCAGGTAATTTTTCATTGTCATCAGATGATGAATCATAATGCTGTTCCATCTTAAGTATTTTTTTCTTAAAGTATGTAACTTTATTTTCTTTTTCTTTAATTTGCTGTTTATCCTGATTCTTCTCATCTCCAGAGGACTCATCACTCTGTTGTTTCTTTGGGACTTTCTCAGCAACTTCAGATATGTTACTCTGACCTTTCTTAAACATCATTTTAACTTTTAAATTCTTGCTCTTTTCTTTCAAGTCAGCCCTTTTTATTGTATCAGAAGAATCAAAACTCTCTTCTTTCCCTGAAGACAGTTTATGCATGCCATCAGAAGAAAAACTTGGCTGTTGTTTCTTAGAGAACCTGTCTCTTAATTCCCTGACAGTTTTATCTTCATCAACTGTGCCTGATTCAGCTGAAGAGAAATTCTCCCCATCTTTCTGTTCAACATTTCCTGATGATTTTTCCCATGCAGTTTTCAAATTTTTCTCCCTTTGAACAGCCATTCCTTTTTCATTTTGTTTTTCATCTTCAGAAGAATTGTTAATTTCTTTATTTAGAATTCTTTGTTTGGTTGTTCTGGCAGCCCCAATTTTACTCATGATCTTTATCTCTTTTTCTAATTCTGAATCATAATTAGACGATTCAGACTGATTTTGACGTTTCTTTTTATAAATGACAGAGCTATGAGCTGATCTGTCCTTTGTAGTATCAAAATCTGAACCAGAAGAAGAACTTTTTCGTTTCCTTTTTCCTTTATCATCTTTCTCTATGTGAGTCTTTATATTATATAATATTTTCTCGTGGTTTCCATGAGTGTCATTAATATCAGTATCTGAAGAAGAACTGTGACTCATCCTGCTTACCTCTTTAAGGATTGTTATCATTTCTTCAGAGTCTGAATTTTGATCCAAAATAACTGACTGCTGAGATTTAGGCAATTCATTAGGTTTAGGATTATCCGTAACACTGACAGAAGAGTTCCGCTTATCCTTCTTTCTTGGTGTAACTGATAATTTTTGTTTCTCCTTAACTGTTTCATTGGCTTCTTCATCTGAATTAGATGTTGCTGGGTTGGTTTCTGTTTGCCTCCTCAAGGGAGTAGTCTTTACACGTGGGGATCTTCGAAGATCAGATTCTTCTAAAAGCAAAAGGCCTTCATTTCCAACCAAATGTTCATCATCTCTGCTTTCCTGTGCAGGTCCACCATTTTCTGACTTTGGGTTCACACCAGAATACTTATAGCCATCTTGTGAAACTTCCTGACAATCTGCACCTTTAACTGGCGAATTAGAGAGGGAAACTGGGGTGAGTTTAACATATAATTCTTTAGTTACTTTAGCTGAAGTATTTGACTTAATACCTCCTCTGTTGTCTTTTGAAGTAATATTTAATTTTACTGAAGAACTTTCTAGTTCTTGTTCTGTTCCACTGATGCCATCTCCCTGATAATCAACTGGAGCCTGAACTTCCATAGCAGTTTCAAGGTTCTCAAAAATGTCTTCAGGAACTGAGGAAGGAACAGACACAATATCCAAGTCTAAGTCTTCAGAAGTGTTAGCAGGTTCATATCGTGGTTCTTTTCTATTACATTTCTTATGGTCAAAACAGGTACTTTTATTTGTTCTTTGTTCCTCTGTTAGAAAATCCTGATCCACATGCTCACTATCTACCTGTTTTCTTGACTGTTTATACTCAGGCTTTGAAATATCCTTCCTTTCCAAAATACAGGGTTTTTCTCCCTTTTTCACTTTTGTTTCAGATTTAACATCTACACCTTTATGTTCTTTGGTATTTTTCTCCTTGATTATAGCATCCAAAGTTTGGATTTCTGAATTCAAATCTGCTTCTAATGCAAGATGAGTCTTCTTAATATCAGCCAACACAGATTTAAAAGCCTTAAGCTGACGTAACTTTGTAGCAGAACTGATTTCTGGATTATTTGTTGACTGTTTCAAAAACTTAACATAACTGGAATTCATGTTGGCTGTGGTCTCAATCAACTTTTTTGCCTTCTTAATCAACTCTTTAGGCACAATTAGTGCTGAATAAGTGTAGGTTATACTACCAGCACATGGATCATCTAATTTCTTTTCTTCTCCATTACAATTTGCACTATTTTTCTTTGGAGAAAATCTGGGTGTATGTTCATAAACTTTATTACTCTTTTCACTGTCAACTCTTATCTTCTTCTTATTTTGCTGTAACAACTGTTCTAAATTCTCAAATACGCTGTTGCATGCAGTGACCAGGTCCAACAAAGGCTCTGGATGACAAATGTAGCAATACCATTGATTGTTTTCATCCATTATCGCAGAAAGCTCTTTTCGACCAAGGTTGCGCAAAATACATTTTTTGCAGAAGGCATTATGGCAAAAGTCACAACAAATCAAATTTCCACCTTCAGCACACCACCTGAAAATTTTTAAAGATCAGAATATTATTCCTGATAAAATTTCTTTTAAATATTTTCAGTAAAACAATTTCAATTTTGCTGCCAGTACTCATGAATTTAAATTATCTGCTAATTCTGTACTAGAAACTTAAACAACTATAAACTTAAAAGCTTATGGAAACAGGAATCTTTAAAGACATCACTTATGACGTCATCAAAATATGTATCTAATTTAAAGATACGTAAGACTTACCCTCAAAGAACTAAACAACCACACCAAACTTTCAGTTCATACTTATTCATTACTTACCTACATTGTTCATCCATTCCATCTGAGTCACGGCTAATATCATCACTCATGTAATATTTAAAGCAATTCTATTTTAAAAAAAGGAAAAGGACATTTTATTCAAAATTAGTATTATTCATAAAAGATATGGTTTTCTATGTTTTTAAGGTTTTTTTATTTATAAAATAATTTCCTTCCATAAAACTATTCAAACACATTTTTTTCATTCATACAGATTGAGTTTTATATACAATCAATTCTGTACATTATTTTTATGTCATTAATTATTCACAAAGTTTGACTTTCTCCCTCATCAAAACTTCATGACATCTTATCTATTCTTTCACACATCCACCTCCACCCAACTAGTCTCTGCTATCCTAGGAAGAGAGGGATATATTGAAACAGAAATATAATGTACTGATAAAGAACACTGTTAGGACCAAGATAAAGGTGAGTCAAACTGTAAAGAATCATATATGGACAGTATGACTGCTGCAATTATAAAAAAGGAACAAGAAACCTATAATAGCCCAAACAGTGAAGGGTAGAAGAAGGGTGGAAGAATGATATATTTTTCAAGTTATTAAAAATAAAAGGAAATTTAAGTGTCTGTTTCAGAATCAAAACAAAAACACTGAACTATATCCCCCAAAAGAAAAGCCTGTCAACATATATTAAGAAATCCCCTGACATAGATTTCCATTGGAACAAACATAACTGTTGCTTACAAGAAAGGTTCTTCATAAGCTTGCAAATATAGTCAAAAAGGACATCCAGGAGAAGATAAAATCGACAAATGAGACCTTCTAAGGATCAAGACCCTGTGTGCATCCAAAATTTTTTTTCTAAGGTAGTAAACAGAAAGCCTACAGACTGGGAAAAACCATTTGACAATGACATTTCAGACACAGGTCTAATAAATGAAGGTTACAGAATCCTACAGGGCCTCCAAATGACAAAATGGGCAGAAGACATGAAAAGACTCTTCACAAATAAGACATTCAAATGGCCAACAGACATATGAAGAAATGTTCAAAATTATGGACAATCAAGAAACAAATCAGGCGGTGCTGCCAATGCCCTGGCAGAGAAGTTGAGGTCAGCATCAAACCTAAAACACTTAAAGTGGACATGAAACTGTTTCAGCAATGCAAACAATTATGTTGTAAATGATGGTATCTCCTGATATAGTATACAACAAAAAAAATTTCCATCTGAATACGTCCTGACTAATTTTGATAACTATTTGTTTTTGTTGACAACAATGTTTTTGTTTTGATTCTTAACTATTTTAACATAGTTATGGTTGGTGGAGAACCATATACTCTTAGACCTTTTGATACTGCAGGGAAAGAGGACTATGACCAAGTACAACCACTGAGTTATCTACAAACAGATGCATTTCAGCCTGTTTTACAGTGGTCTCTCTCCAATCTCATTTGAAAATGTGAAAGAAAAGTGAGTACCTGAAACAGCTGACCACTTTCTAGCTTGTTTGGGCCCAAATTAATCTGAGAGATAACCCTTCTACTACTGAGAAACTTGTCAAGAATAAATAGAAGCCCATCACCCTGGAGACTGCTATAAAAAGCTGGCCCATGAACTGAAGGCTGTTATATATGTGGAGTGTTGTTGACTCACACAGGAAGGCATAAAAGAATGTATTTGACTGTCCTGTATTTGTATTGGCTGTCCTGGAGCCGCCAGAACCAAAGAAGAGCAACAGATGCGTACTCCTATGAACGCCTCTCCAGAGCCCTTTTGGCACAGCTGGTGTTGGCACCATACTAAGAGTAATTTTTAAATCAAAGTAAAGATTAAAAATTTATTTTTGCAAAAATGAAAAAAATACATCAAAACAAGATACCGTCTCACCCAGTTAACAGAAGTAAAGTTTAACATGACAGGAAGCAATAAATATTGGGGAGGATGTGAAGAGATGTGAACTTTCATGCACTGCTAGTGGAATTGTAAAACAATACCATCACTCTAGAAGGTAGTTTAGTGCTTCCTCAAAAACCTGAACACAGAAATTCCATATACATAGCTCTTCTATTGTTAGGAATATTTCCCAAAGAAATCAGAACTGAGACACCAAGAGAAGAGATGTACACTTATTTTCACATCAGCTTTAAATAGCAATAAAATGGATATATCACAAATGTTCATGAATAAATTAATGGATTGAGAAAACTGATACATTCACACAGTGGACTAAACCACTCTACATCACAAAAGAATTACGTTTTCATAAAATACTATATATAACATGGGAGAGTCTAGACAGCATTATGCTTAGTGAAATAATTCAAGTCTCTTAAACACTGCATGAGAACATTATAAAAATAGAAGGATAAGTGAGTAAGATGTGTTCAAAGGGTAAGGGAAAAGGAAGAAGCAGGCAAAAAAGGGGAAGAAAGAAAATCACTAGGATAGTAAGGTTAGTGGGTCGATGTGGAGGTAAAGGAATAGAAAAGATTCCATGAAGGCTTGAAAAAACAGGGTAAAAATAGGAATAAATGACTAATAATTCTATAAAATGCAATGTAAATGAAAGCTCATATAAAATACAACATATTTACATGAAACACAATGTATATGGATTCTTGTATGCAAACCAATAAAAAAAGGATAAAAAGTTTACAAAATCCTTTATTCTCATGATAGAGTGTGACAAAAAATTTACTGAAATTATTGCTACGAAATACTTTTAATATCTGCCATCAATAATAATAATGTGTATAGAGTTAAACAATTAACCTCTATTACTTTAAAATTCAAAATACCATTCAAAATATATGCCAAATTTTTAAGGGAAACGTTAACTCATACAAATACTAAAACTACTATTCAAATCCAAATCTAAGTGGCTTGAAAGTACTCTTCACTAGGAACAGATTAAGGTTTCATGCCCACTGGTGAAAAGTACTGATTACTTAAAATGAGCTTCACTGAACATACTAGCCCTTTAAGAAAAAAGCTATCATACACACACAGAGGGAGAAAAAGAGAGAGAAAATGGAAAATACACGGCATGAATCTAGAAATACTAGACCCAGATGTCATGATTTAAAAATAAAAGTTAAATATTATCCCTAGATAACAAGTACCTGAATAACATGAATTCAAAGCAAGATACAAAAAGCTCAATGGAATAACTAAAATCTAATGAATATAAGCAGATCTGAGTATATAAAAAAATTGTAAAAGAATAGCTCAAAGCTGAACCTCTAAGGAAAGCCTAAACTACCATTGCATTTCAAGGCAGCTTTTGGTTGGGAGAAGCTATGGTGATGTAATTCACGTGGGAAGTAGACTGATAACTCAAAGGTCTTAGTTCTCTAGTGATAAAAATTGACCAGCGACTCCAAGAGAAAAAAATAGCAATCTCCCCCTGTGTCAGCTATGAGTCAATGACAATGAATTTTGGTGTTGTGGCAATTCCTCTGGTTTGTTTTTAATTTTTAGGGAGGTGACAACCACCATAGGATTTGTCTGAGCAAAAATATGATTCAGGTAAGTTTAGATTTAGATAAATCTAAATTTAGATAAATGTAAATGTGATTTAGCTAACTTTAGGTAAAGATTAATATAAATTAATTCCAAGGTATTAATAAAACTGTAATCTGTAGCTAAGATTTTTAAACATTTTTAAACTCCAAATTATGTTAAAATACTACTCCACATATTATTTTTGTTGCTGCTGTTGGGTGCTGTCAAGTCAGACCTGGCTCACAGTTAGGCCTCCAGTAGGTTTTTCAGAGACAGTAAAGCACACTGAAGACTGTTCCTCTTTCTTCCACAGAGTAGCTGGTGGATTTGAATCACATGCTTTTGGGATTGCAGTATATCTGCTTACTACTAGGCTATCTGAGCTCTGTAGAAATGTTGTTATGATGTACCACAGAGTCAGAAAGGACCCATACATGACTCTCCAGGGGGTTCAGAGGCAGTAAATGGCACAGGAGGAGACTGTCCATCTTTCTCCTATGGATTCGATCCACATGCCATCAGGTTTGCAGTGCAACTTTTTACCAGTAGGCTACCAGAGCTCCCCTCATGTTGTTATTAGTGGTCATCAAGTTAGCCCATGTATTACAAGTAGATCTGTCCACAGGGTTTTCCTGCCTGTAATCTTTATAGACAGTTCTCAGGGTCATTCTTCTACAGAGCCATTGGGTAGCTCTGAACTACTAACCTTTAGGTCAGCATCTTACAGCACTGATCAACTTTGAGAACTTTCTCATGTATTTAAAAGTTAAGGTTATGCTTCCGCCGCGGCAGCCATAGACGTGCAGCAGCCATGGCTGTGTGCTACCCTATGGCCGTGGGCCTCAACAAGGGCCACAAAGTCACCAAGAACGTGAGCAAGCCGAGGCACAGCCGCCGCAGCGGGCGCCTCACCAAGCACACCAAGTCCGTGCGGGACATGATCTGGGAGCAACGGGCCATGAAGCTGCTCAAGGTCTCAAAGGACAAGCAGGCCCTCAAGTTCATCAAGAAAAGGGTGGGGACACACATCCATGCCAAGAGGAAGTGAGAAGAACTCAGCAATGTCCTGGCCACCATGAGGAAGGCTGCTGCCAAGAAGGACTGAGTGCGCCCCTATGTCCCCCAAAGCCCATCTGATGTAATAAAGTGTCAAAAAAAAACTTAAGGTTACAAAATGCGTGCATTCATACAAGTACAGTCTTTAGGTTTTCAAACACATCAGGCTCTCACCTACTAATTTTTCCCTTTTTAAAAAAAAATTTTTATGAACAACCATTTGTCTTGTCACAATAAAACGCTTAACATTTATGATGCAAAAAAATTTTATATTGGTTTGCTTACAAAGTTTACATACACTGTGTTTTATACAATCATATCCATGCATTATAAACTTAATCACTATTGGACCTTGCCCATAATTATCCAGTCTTTTCAGGTACCCACTGTATCTTTCCCATTTCCTTACCCTCCTCCCTTTAATCTACTAATTTTTTAATACCACATTGTATTAGCCTAGAACACTCTGAACCAACCTCACTTCACGAGGCTAATGCAGTTCACATCATAAACATTTCACATCACCTCCACTGGAAAATACCCCAACTGCAGCAAATCAAAATAAAATTACACAAGTTTCCTATGCTTTTCGATAATAAAATGTATCTTCTATATCATGGCATTTATTAGGCTATTTAAAAGTCTACCCTCTCAATTACAATGTAAATCCATGAAAGACAAAAAACAATTTCATCTCTCTCATCAATGTATCTCAAGGGTTTAGCACATAGTAAGTAAATATTTGTTGAGTTAATTAGCAACGTAGCACTACTTACTTTACAGATAAGAACTTGCAGTGAAGGATGTCTATAAATGGAATCTTTTTGGAAATGATTGACCTGTTGTCCACAAGCTGTGCAGCTCACAATTCCATGAAGCCCATCTTCTAGGAGAAAATAGTGCCCATTAATCATATACACACACAAACAGATAGATTTCTGTTTTAGTCATCACACTGCATTTTCTGTTTTAGAAAAAAAATACTTCTCAATCCTAGGAAAACCTACATGGGAACATAAGAAAAACAGATAAATAACTACTGATTGCCTAAAAGCATGAAAATAGTGGCAAACTCCAGAGGTACAATCCTAACTTGTCACACTGAAATATGCAAAATTATGTTTTTCATACCTAACATAAAAAAAAACTTCAATTTTTTTAAATGGAACTTAAGAACTAGGTATCAAGAGCTCATTTTTCATTTTATATTTGCTTTGCAAATGCATTTACTATCAGTTCTTTTAAAAAATAAACAATTAAATGACATATATGTGTGTGTGTATATATATATAAACAATTAAATGACATATATATATTGTGTGTGTGTGTGTGTGTGTGTGTATATATATAAATAAAACTATATTCTTTGCAGTCTAATTGTTGATGTTTGTTGTTCAGTGCTTTTGAGTCCTCAAGTTGAATACAACTAACAGTGGCATTTAATTCTTTTTGGTACTCTGTGTATTCCTTCCCATCTTCTTTTTATCATCAATCAAAATTTTTCCTGTACCATCCTTTAGCATTGCAACTCAAAGCCTGACTTTGTTATACAGTTCCTTCAGCATGAGAAATAGTAAGTGTATTGTTCCCTTTTTAGTTTCTAGCTACAGCTCTTTGCACATTTCATTGTAATACTTTGCTTTGTCTTCTTGAGCTATCCTTTGAGATTTTCTGTTCTCCTACATCTCTTCAGCAATTTTTCCATTTCGGCTTCTGCACATTGTAGTGCAATTATCAGTCTCTTCTCACATAGACTTTCATTCTTCTCTTTGTAATGGATATCCTTGATAGTAATTCCACAATTCATCTGGTTTTCAATCACTGGTGTTCAGAGCTTCAAACCCCTATTTATGATGACCTTTAAATTCAAGTGGGATAGATTCAAGGTCATATTTTGGTTCTTCTGGACCCAACAGCCACAATTTGAACTTCCAGGAGTAATTCACGGTCTGTTCTACACTCAGCACCTGACCTGGTCTTGACTACTGATACTGTGCTTCTCCAAAGATTCCTTCCACATATGTAGTCAATCTGATTCTTTTGTAATCCATCAAGGTGAGGTCTATGTATAAAGCTGTAATCTGCGGATTTTTAAAAAAAATTTACTGTGATGAATAAATCCCTGAGTATAAAAAATTTTATAATTTATTTTCTGGCCTCAACTCTGTCACCAAGTCCGTATTTTCTGACTATCATTCCTTCTTCATTGTTTCCAACTTTTGCATTCCAGTCACCAATTATCATTAACCCATCTTGACTGCACGTTTATTCCAGGTCAGGCTACAAAATTTAGTAAAAATCTTCAGTTTCCTCCTCTTTGGGTTAAGCTGTTCGTGTATATATTTTAATATATTTAAATAACAGTCGTATTAACAGCTCTTCTTTGTATATGGATACTATAGCTAATATACTATCACCCACAACATTTACTTCAGTATAGAACTGGAAATTGTTTAACTAGGAATATAACAGTATTTTCCCTCAGTTTTTCCTTCTCCACATAATAGATCCTATTATTGGTGGATTCAAAATGACCAATTCCAGTCTTTCTAATCTCACTAATGCCTAGAATGTAAATATTCCTGCAGTTCATTTCATTTTCAACTTCTAGTTTTCCTGTATCTATATATTCCATATTTAAATTATTAAATAATGTCTGTAAGTGTTTCTCCTCATTTAGATCAATATCTAATATGGTCTCTACTTCTAATACTATGGCTATCTGTATTCTTTCCTTGGTTTTGGGTTTTCAGAGGCCTGTTATTTCACAGTAAATGGCCAATCCAGTTTCCTAGTTTGTCTTAACCTGGGTGCTCCATAACAGTAATTAAAAAAGAGGAACTGGAAGTAACTTCACCACTAGGAATTGGATAATTCAGTCATATAATGGAATTCTATAATAAAATGAATCTTCTACATGTATAATACTAAATGTATATTTGCTTTCTCTGTTTTTCTTTCTTTCTCATTGCCATTAAACCAGAATCAACTCAAAGCTGACACTCCAGCTGGTTTTCTGAGGTTGTGAATCGCACAGGTATAGACTGCCCATCTTTCTCCTGAGGAGAAGCAAGTGGATTTGAGTAGCCTGCTTTTGGGTTGGCACCACAATTGTCTGTCCATTAGGTCAACAGAGCTTCCAGTTATATTTAATGTTGTAAATATACAATAAGTGCCTATGAATCACTGAGTTGGAACTACCTCACAGCTGATTTATAAGAAAGTTAAACAAGCAAATAATAAATGAAAAATTGGCTGAAATATATTTCTAAACATACAACTGCAATATATGGCATACTATTTATTTTAAAATTGAAAACAAGTACTTATGAATAAGTATATTTAAAAAAATATATACACAGAAATAACACAAGAACATAACCTGGGGAGAAGAGAAATAGATTAAAAGTGGGACTGATTCAATACTTCATTTAAATGAGACAAAAAGGACATATGGTAAAATATTAAAGATACATAATTTACGTAATTGTTTCTCATAAGGTTATACATCATTTATTAAATATCTTAAAGGTTATAAGACAATGCAATGTGTAACTGGAAAAGATGACTTTCCATTTCTGAACACAAATATCAAAATTGTCAATATCAAAATTGTCATTCAAAAAGAAAATCTACTGTGTCACATTTCAAAAGGTAGGCATAAAATATAATGCCTAACAATTAAACTAAGGAAAGCATGTGGAGACCTGGTATTTAACAAATAGTGGCTCTTAAAATGGCCATTGTCTTTGTTTTAGAATTTGAGTTTAAATCAAGAGAAGACTTTTTATATAAAGTTTAGCAAAATTAACAACTTGCCCTCAATTTTAGATCGAATGGTTTTAAGATTTAATATGTCAATTCAGTATAATAGATCACTACTTTATGTGCATGAGAAAAAACATAATTAAATTATGATTTCTCAGATTAAATATGCTATAAACATTAAGACACATATTATTATTAAAGATCTAAGTGCTTTATAGCCTTAAGCATGATTTAAATATTTGTACAAAGAACATTCAAGAGAATGTTCCAGAAATGCACCAGATCTGACCTAACAGCAAAAGCAGAGCAAACTTTGTGAATTTTTCTTTTAACTTCTATGCATCTATTAGACAATGACTATGCTAGAGCACAAAGGATACAAAATGCAATATGTTTATTTCTCTTTCTCCTACAAAAGAAAAAATTTCTTGCTACTGATCCTTACTCTCATTCTGGGTATACTGACTGATTCTCTTACGTTTTAAAAATATAAATTAGTGTGCATGGCTTTCATGCTGCAATGGCAGTTTACCAACATTCAACTAGACTCTCAGCAAATCTTCCTTATGCTAGAAAAGGGTAGTTCATTATTTTAGACAAAAGGTTAAACATTTTATCAGTACAAATATATTTTACTAGTTTCATTAAGATAATACCTCTAAAATGAATTGTTTTCATCAAAAAAGAACTTCACTATAACTGCACAATTATGTAACATCATAAAATATTAAATCATCATTATATCCTTATACTTCAATTTAGAAATATATTATCACAAGCTTTTAAAGATTTGCTCCTTTTATAGTCCTGCACTTTAGGCACCCAAAAGTCATGATGATCTGTCCAAAAGGTAAATTATAGAAAATATTTCAAAAATCACATGCAAACAAAGAAAGGAGAGACTCTATTGTCAACAAATTCCTAATTAAATTTTTATTACGTTTCTATAAATGGTTAGCCAATATAGTTGTGCATTTAAATAGGGATATACAGACCTACTATTATCTACTACTGTCTTAAGGAAAAGGTAACTCAGGTGAATGGATGGAAAGAGATTTACAACTAATCCTTTCTCCTTATTATACATCTCTACACTACTGTATTTAGATCAACAGATCTCAAACTTCAGTATATATGAAAACAGAAGAACACATTCTTGATCTCATCCTCATAAATTATAGAACTAGAATTTAAGCAAGATATTTGCATTTTAATATACATTCCAGGTTACAGTATTAATGATGTCCATCATGTGATGTTCTAAATATGTTTAAAGTTACGCAAATGGCACAGAAAAGATTCTGGACAACTTTAAAATTCTTCAGGTGTTGAGAGAAGCTCATGGTATACTGGCATACAGGCATTACAGAAATTACATAAAAGAAGAAACTTCTAATCTTCTTGATATACCTTAAAAGCCACTGAATGTAAAGGTTATTTTGATAAATGGTACTTAAAATCTTTTCTGTTTCAGAACTAAAAGAAACAGAATTTACTTTTAAGTAATGTTTTTAATAAACAGTGAGGAGAAAGGTGGGGGTATTTTTAGTAAGCACGTCAGATTTTCCAATATGGACATAAACAGCATTTTAAAGTTAAGTTTCCATTTTTACTTGTATTTACCTCCGCGTTTTTTGAGATTTTCAGTTTTCATTTTACTTCTGCTTCTAAATTCAGGCCCTTTAAAATCATCTTTGTCTTCATTCAGCACTGGCTCTGGTTGTACAATCACTGTACCTAGAATGATTTCATTTAAAAAACCATTACACATATTAAATGTGCAAGTGAAGTATTAAGACTTCAGTTCATATAAAGCCAACACTGCTGATAGGTAGGTTTTGGGAGGTTTGTCCATTAAACACTCAATATTGTTGGGTTGTTTGGTTTTTTTTTGTGTGTGTGTGTGTTTTTAAACACTCAATATTGTTTAAAGACTTCTCAACAGTAAATGAAACAATAAAAGAACCAGGTGTAAAAAAAAGGGGGGGGGCCACGTGTAAACAATCCGAATACTTATTGAAATATAACCCATAAAAACACTGGGTAGTAATGAAATTATTTAAGAAATGTGTGAGTCAAGAAGCCTCAGACTGCTTCTGAATTTTTAATGGTGCCTATTACGAAAGCTGCTATGACGATTAATGATCATTTTAAATTCAATACAAAGCTTTTAAGTAAACTACAGACAATCCACCTCTATGAGGTGGGTTGATTCAGTGACTGGGGTAATCAGGATGGGTATGTCAGAGGCAATGCGATAGGCACAGGACAGAGCCGGGTTTAGGGCTGTTGTACATAGGGTCGCTATGAGTCACAAACGACTTGACAGCACATAACAAGAACAGACAAAAAGAGGGAACTCTGGAGGCTTAGTGGTAAGTAATTTTGCTGGCAATGTAAAGGCACATGGTTCAAATCCACAAAATATTCGGCAGGAGAAAGGTCAACTCCCATGTGCTTTATAGCCTCTGAAAATCCACTGGAGGGTCAGCTATGTGTCACTTCCAATTCTATGGTATACAAACAATGACAAAAAATACTTATTATATATCTCATCATCCAAGTCATAAACCCAAAAACATAATTACCATTAAGTTTGTACTGCCCCGGGAAACCACTTGAAAGAGACAACAAAAGAAGTTTATTCAGCTACATCTTATTCTGCAGCATTTCCCAGTCAGGAAGTAAAAGTATCATTAACCTGTAAAGTCATCAAACAGTTTTATAAGACACTTTAATTAACGTGGTCTAACAAGGAGAAGAAGAATCTGTAGTTGGAAACCATAGAAATGGTGAGAGAAATGAAGCTGGAGATAGAATGATTGGATTTTGCACAATGACCTATTCATTGAAAATACGTTTTATAAGAAACATAAACGCAGGTTATACACATGGATTTGACCTGATGGTATGCACAGGAATCAGATCGATTATATCTGCGGAAGCTCAATATCAGCTGTGAAAACAAGGCCAGGAGCTGACTGTGGAACAGACCACCAACTACTCATATGCAAGTTCAAGCTGAAGCTGAGGAAAATGAAACCGAATCCATAGGAACCAAAATATGACTTTGAGTTCATCCGACCTGAATTTCAGAACCATCTCAGGCACAGGTTTGAGGCCTTGAACACTAATGAGTGAAGACCTGATGAGTTGTGGGAGGATGTCAAATGAAGAGTGCAGCCGGTCATTACAAAGAGAGAAGAGGAAGAAAAGACCAAAATGGATGTCAGAAGAAACTCTGAAGATTGCACTGGAGCGCAGAGAAGCCAAAGCACAAGGACGAATTCAAGATACTAAAGAGCTGAACAGAAGATTCCAAAGGGCAGCACAGGTTGAGAAAGCAAAATATTACAATGAAATGTGCAAGGAGCTGGAGTCGGAAAATCAAAAGGGCCGAACTCGCTCAGTATTTCTTAAGCTCAAGGAACTGAAGAATAAATTCCAATCTCGAGTTGCTATAGTCAAGGATGCTTCAGGCAGAATATGAAATGATCTAGGAAGTATTGAAAGAATATACTGAGCCACTGTATCAAAAGGAACTGGCAGACACAGAACAATTTAATGAAATCACATGTGAGCAGAAGCCTATGGTGATGAAGGAAGAAGTTCAAGGTTCTTTGAAGGAAATAGCAAAACATAAGGCCCGAGGAATAGATGGTATACCAGTTGATGTCTTTCAGCTAACAGATGCTGCCCTGGATATGCTCACCAAGTTGTGTCAAGAAATCTGGAGAACAACCACTTGGCCAACTGACTGGAAGAGATCTAGATTTGTTCCCATCCCAAAGAAGAGTGACCCAATAGAGTGTAGAAACTATAGAACGACATCATTGATTTCACATGCAAGCAAGATTCTACTTAAGATAATCCAAAAACGACTGGAACAGCACATCAGCAGAGAACTGCCAGAAGTCCAGGCTGGGTTTAGAAGGGGTCGTGGTACTAGGAATATTGTAGGTGATGTTACATGGATCTTAGCTGAACGCAGAGAATACCAGAGGAATGTCTATCTGTGTTTCATTGATTATGCAAAGGCATTTGACTGTGTGGATCATAACAAACTGTGGCTGACTCTGAGAAGAATGGGAATCCCAGAACATTTAATTGTGCTAATGAGAAACCTATACTTGGACCAAGAGGCAGTCGTCACAACAGAGCAAGGAAACACTGCATGGTTCAAAACTGGGAAGTGTGTACGCCAGGGATGTGTCCTATCTCCATACCTTTTCAACCTGTATGCAGAACAGACTATCCAAGAGGCTGGGCTCTATGAAGAGAAGTGTGGCGTCAGGATTGGTGGAAGATCTACAATCTGCGTTATGCAGATGACACAACCCTGCTTGCTGAAACTGACGAGGACCTCATGCACTTGCTGCAGAGGGTCAAGGACTGCAGCCTTCAGTATGGACTGAGGCTCAATGTCAAGAACACAAAGATTCCCACCACTGGACCAATTGGCAGCATTAGGATGGATGGTGAAGAGATTGAGATTGTTAACAACTTTAGTCTGCTTGGCTCCACGGTTAACACTCTTGGCACCAGTAGCCAGGAAATCAAAAAACGTATTGCGATGGGAAAGTCTGCTCCAGGGTACTGAAGAGCAATGGTGTCACTCTGGAGACTAAGGTGCGTCTGATACAGGCCATGGTCTTTGCTGTCACTTGTTATGCATCAGAGAGTTGGACAATGACTAAGGAGGATAGAAGGAGAACTGATGCCTTTGAGCTGAGGTGGTGGAGAAGAGTACTTTGGTACTTTGGCTGCTTCTTGGAGGCAAGGATTCTAGGGCTTTGTCTGACATACTCTGGACATGTTGTAAGGAGGGACAGGTCCTTGGAGAGGGAAATCATGCCTGGGCGGGTGGAGGGATGGCGCCAAGAGGGGAAGACCCTCTATGAGGTGGATTGACTCAGTGACTTGGGTAATCGGGATGGGTGTATCAGAGGCAGTGAGATTGGGAGAGGACAGAGCAGGGTTTAGGGCTAAACCAAAGTGGAAAGTAGCTAAGTGAACTCTTCATTATATTCACTCAAGAATGGATAAAACAGGAGCAGTGTAAAAATTCTGGTCTAGTTCTCAATTACCAAAATTATTCGTTATTAGGGTTGTTGTTTCTCTTGTTATGTAACACTGAGTCTGAAAAGACTCAAAGCTGATCGTCCAGCATGTTTTCAGGAGGTGGATCATCCCACAGTAGGAGATTGTCCATGGTTCTTCCATAGAGCACCTGGTAGATGCAAACTGCATGTCTTTGGAATGACAGCAAAGTTCCTTACAACTAGGTTAGCAGAGGTCCCTAATATAAAAGAGCAACACAATAAAAAAATATGGTCCAGGTCTCAATTAATAGACTCAAGTAACTGGACATTACTGACAGTAAGAGTGAAAGAAGAGGAGGCTGTCTTTCTGAACCAGAAACTATAATTCAACAAATGGATTTTGGCAAGTTAAAGGGTGAAAAATAAGTTTTAAAGTCTTTGAAATGCACGATGGTGGGAGAATATGCAAAGAGAACCGACTTAAAACAAAATTAATACTCACCAAAAAACTTCATTAATTATAATCATTTCTTATATATATATTTCTAGAGGAGCCTCATCATTTTAGAAGAATTGAAACTTTAGAGTTAATGAAAACAGGGAGGGGGATAAATTCATGCAGAAGACTGTCTCTAAACAGAATAATGCAAAGGCAAATCACATGAAGGCAGACATGAGTGAGACTATAAAATGGTAACCATTCTGGAAGGCAGTTTAGTACTTCCTCAAAAAGCTGAACATAGAAATTCCGTATGACCCAGCTATTCCACTACTTGGAATATAGCCTGAGAAAATGAGAACTGAGGCACAAATGGAGATTTATACACCAACATTCATACCAGGATTATTCACCACTGCAAGAACATGGAGACAGCCCAAATGTCCAACCACAAATGAATGGCTTGAGAAATTATGGTACATTCATATAATGAAAGATTATGCAGCACGCAGGAGCAATGACTTTGTAAATTATTACCTAACTTGGGAAGGACTGGACAGCATTGTGCTAAGTGAACTAACTCAGTCCCACAAGGATAAATATTGTATAAATCCATTATTTTATAATAAGCATAAGGATCTAAGAGGAGTGGGAGAGGTTGGAAGCAGTGGATGAGAATGTGCAGGGAGCAGGCGAATTAATAACGGGATTGTACAATTTGTTGGGGGCGTTAAGAGAAATTGAAAGAATTCTTGAAAACAATGTATTTGAATTTTTTAAATAAACTAGTAAAAATGTTTTTAAAAAACAAAAAAGGAAGTAAATATGTATTCTTATTTTAAAAAAATTTTTAAATGAAAATTTGTTTTAAATCTTAGTTTTTCAACATAAAGCTAAAAAAGTTCATAAAATGCTGAATTCATTTTAGCATCTCTGAGTATCTGTCAATTTTACATTGAAGACTGTTGTGATTGTAGATGTTACGAACCATCAAGTCAGAACTTCCTCATAGTTGACCCTCCAGCGAGTTTTTAGAGGCTATACAAAGACACATCTTTCTTCCAAGTAGAATAGAACCTGGTGGATTCAAACTGTGAAACATTGGGTTGGCAGTACAATGCCTTACCATTAAGCCACCAGAGCTCATTTTGAGAATCAGACAATTGTACAAGAATGTAGTACTTACCTATAGTTAATAAAAGTATGTAATACTAATAATTTGTTGCTGTTGTTATATGCTGTCGAGTCACTTGCGACTCTATGTACAAGAGTCCTAAATCCTCCTCTATCCTGTGCCAACCTCCGACACACCTACTCTCGCCACCCCAATCACTGAATTGATGCATCTCATCAAGGGTCTTCCTCTCCTGCGCCATCCCTCCACTCTCCCAAACATGATGTCCCTCTCCAAGGACTGGTCCCTCCTTGCAACATGCCCAAAGTATGTCAGACAACGCTTCAGAATCCTTGACTCCAAAGAGCACCCCAGCTTCACCCACTCCAGGACAAACCTGTTTGTTCTCCTAGCAGTCTATAGTATATTCAAAACTCTTCTACAGCACCACAGCTCAAAGACATCAATTATCTATCATCCCTAGCCACTGTCCAGCTCTCTGATGCATACCACACAAGTCAAACTTATCAAACTGATCTATTTTTATTTGGTGGAGGAAATAAATTTTGGCTTAGGTTAGTAATATCACATAGTGACTTACATTCTCCTATATCATTAAATTATATAAATGTTTGAAGTCCTAGGCCTTCATAAAGTATTCAAAGTGAGAAGCAGAGAAATCATAACAATTAAAAGTGAATGAATCACTGCCTATATAACTCCATGTTAGTTTTCTCTTTCCTGGGTCACTAAAATGACTACACAATATTGTGACAAATGCTATGTAAAGACAAATAAATATGAAACTAATCAGTTTTCCTCCATCTCTCCTCTTTCTCTATTCATTACCTTTTTTCATTTACTTGTTAGCTCTCACTTATTTTTGCTAGCACCTTACTTTTCTTATCAAAATCCTTTCCCTCCCATGCAACATACTTGGAAAATCATCCAAGAATTTTTTATAAGTTTCATCTAAAAAGAGCATAGACTGCTTTTTTGTGTACACTACTAAAATGCCATTAAGACTGAGGAAGACTCGGAAAATTGGGGACCACGTGAGCCATGGCCATGACCGCATTGGGAAGCACCGGAAGCACCCTGGAGGCTGAGGTAATAACGGTGGCTTGCATTACCACAGATCAACTTTGACAAATACCATCAAGGTTATTTTAGAAAGGTTGGTATGAGACATTACATCTGAAGAAGAATCAGCACTTCTGACCAACTGTCAACCTTGATAAATTATGTACTTTGGTCAGTGAGCAGACAAGGGTAAATGCTGCAAAAAAGAACACTGAAGCTGCTCCCATCATTGATGTGGTTCAATAGGGTTACTACAAAGTTTCGGGGGAAGGGAGTATTCCCAAAGTAACCAGTCATTGTGAAGGCCAAATTCTTCAGCAGAAGAGCTGAGGAGATGATTAAGGGGGTTGGGGGCCTTTCTCCTGGTGGCTTGAGGCTGTGTTAAATACATGAAGGTTGGCTAAATGTTCTTTCCTTACGATCTGATCTATGGTGGCATCTATATGTACATCACTACTCTTGCAGCTAATGCTGAACAGTATCAGGATCTCTAAGATGGGGATCCCTTTTTTCCTGCTAATAGAGATACATTAGCACTTCAGAGGTTTGGGTCATTATCTAATAAAACATTTGATTTATAAAGTGGGGGGAAAGAGCACAGATCAGGAATACACTTAAACACTAAAGCAAATTATTCTGGTGGGTGTTTGTAATTTACTTGAGGGCTGGGGGTAAACTGAGCATTTCTAATTGCGTTGGCAATCAAGTGTAAGCAGAATGACTATATTTGTTCTTGTTTATAATTGCCTTGGGTAGGAAACCTCTTGTGTAGGAAAAGAGGAACTGATGGGTGGGCCTTTTTATTTAAAAGTCAGTCTAATCCTATCTGTAAGTTAGCTTTTAGCATGACATAGCTGAATCATGATGGGTAAAGTGTTTGGGATTTATTTGAGGGCTGGGGTAAATTTTGGGCGTTTCTGATGGTGTTGGCAATCAAATGTAAGCTGAATGACTGTATCTGATCTTATTTAAAATCCTCTTGGATGGAAAGCCTTTTGTGTAGGCAAAAAGAAACTGGTGACTGGGATTCGTATTTAAAATTGGTAGGCCTCTCGGGCAGCTAATGATTGTGTTTGGAAAGAATGTTCTAAGTGGTGCAGCACTTGTCTGTTAGTTTTCTATAAAGAGATTACTTGGGGTTGCTGTGATACTGAAATATTAGTACCAGCGTGGAAGGGGGTTTCATTGGAGCTCCCGGATAAAGAGAGACTAGGTAGTAGGATGGGCCATCTACTTTCTAAATATAAAGCTTTTTAAAGTCCTATGAACACTAAACAGAGAGAATAGTTGTAGAGCCCAGATTAGAAGACAGTTGAAATGAGGAAAATGAGTAACAAATATTGTTTAGGGACATGATGTTGGGAAGGGTGGAGGGTTGGCAAAGGAGAAGAAGACCGTCAACCAGGTGAGCTGCTATGTTGACTGCTTCAATGGGCTCTTGTGTGTCAGAAAGTGTAAAGATGGCGCAGGACAGGACGGGGTTCAGATCTTTTGTTCACAGGGTCACAAATATTCAACTCAAAAGCACCTAACAACAACAACAACAAAACAAACATATAACAATAAATCTGATAAACCTAAGAGCTTGAAATCTATTATTTAACAAAGAAAAATATCTAAAACCATTACTCTTTGAAATACCATTATAATACCAAGTTCTCTGTCAATCTTTCATTACACAATGGTAATATTATAAGATTTGGGCAATAAAAAGCTAAGTATTATCATTTGGAATTTTTCTTAATTAAAGAGGTTTTAAAATTAAAACTACAACAGTTGAGAGGTATATGACAACAATTTTTAAAATACACCTGATTCTATTTTTAACAGTTACATGTTTCTTATCAATGGGAAAATAAAAATGCAATAAAATGGGAAAAACTTTAAAAGGCTTTTTGTTTTTCTCTTTAATTTTGTAGTGATAATCATTACATTTTTATATACAGTTGCTATTGTGTACCACAGAGTCGAAGCCAACCCATAGCTGAACCTCTGGCAGGTTTCAAAGGCAATAAATCACTTGGGAGGAGACAACCCATCCTCCTCCTACAGAGTGGCTGGTGGTCTCAAACCATGTGCCCTCAGAATTGCAACACAGCTTCTTGACACTAGGCCACCCGAGATGGCTTATATATAATAAATGAATTGAAAGTGCATAATTAGAATATATTAAGTTCAATAAATGTTATAGATATTTAAGTTAATTTACTGAATTTAAACTTGATATATTCTAATTATGCGCTTTCACATTCAATAATAATTTCAAAGAAAAAATCCTTATTAAAAACCAATGTAAAGAGAAAATAAAAATTGTTTTCAAGGTTAACAGACTAGTCCACAATAACACGCATTACATACACACTAATATATTCCCCTACTACTACTAATTATATGTCCTTTACAAACAACTCAAAAAAACCAAGTGAAAATTGAATGATGTCAATAAAAATATTAGGAAAAGGGAGATCTGGTGGCGCAATGGCAAGAAGCTGCACTGCAATACCAAAAGTGCACAGTTCAAATCCACCAGATGCTCTGTTGGAGAAGGAGGGCACTCTCCTCCTATGCCATTGGATCTGACTCTACAGTACACAAGAAAATGGGGGGGGGAAATCACAAAAATATTAGCATACATTATATTATTTAAAAATGAATCTTAACTTTAATTAATCCTAAAATATTAATACACATTACCTTTTGGCAAACTGTGCATATTAATATCATTTTCTGAATTTTCATTAGAAGCATCTTCATTTACAGTTTCATCCAAAGGTTTGTCATCATCAGATTCTACATACTTTGTTACAACAGAAGGTTTCCTATGAAAAAAATTATGAACATTAGAGATATTTTTGACAAGAAAAACACTATCAAAGGAATATAAGTATCAATTGTAAAATGAGTACAATCTCCAAATCAGAAATGAAATCATAACTACTTAAAGATGCACACATTAATAACTTGAGCCATTAAGTACTATAATTTAGTATGTATGGGAAGGGCCAGGTCATACTAGTTCTGAAAGAAGCACTTGTTATTAGGGATGTCATCTCAACCACAACTGAATCCTACAAGAGAACCTTACCCACTCTGGACTACCATTCAGCTTTCTGACAGACATGCTCAAGGGAAGTTTTAATATGTATATTCATCCTGTTGAGGGTCTTCCTTTCTTTCTTTGACTTGCCACTTTCCAAGCACAATGTGTATTTCCAAAGATGGGTCCTTCATGACAACATACTTAAAGTATGAGAGAGAGTTTTGCCATCTTTATTTCTGAGGAAAGCCCTGGTTGTATTTCTTCGAAGACAGACCAGTTTGATAATTTTACAGGTCATAGGATATTAAGTGATCTTCCCCGACACCATAATTCAAACGTATCTTCTGTCACTGTCCAATTTTTTTTTCACTGTCCAATTTTCAGATACATATGATCACTGGGATCAGCGAAACCATTTTCTTCAAACTGACATGACTGCTCTTCAGTAACTGGACTGTTAACAATCTCAATCTCTTCACCATCTATCATGATGCTGCCAATAGTCCTAGTTATGAGAATGTTTCTTTGATGTTGAGCTTCAATCCATATTTAAGGCTGAATAAAGTCCTTGACCATCTGCAGCAAATGCTTCAAGTCCTCCTCAGTTTTAGCAAGCAAACTTGTGGCATTTCATTACCTATTCCAATTAAGTGCTCCTCATCTATCCATTCTTTCCCTAGAATTTTGTACCTATCCCCCTGGTACCCCTCCTATGTTTATAACAGTAGTCTTATAATGTATAAGACTATATACTGTATATACCCTTTTGTGACTGAGTTTTTACATTCCTCAATGTTGTGTCATGTTTCAAAAGTTCTTTTTTTTGGATCCCAAGGCTGGTTAAGAATCCACTGTGTAGGCTGGACTGCAAGTAGGTGACTGGAGTGTGCAATGAGCCAGTTTCGGGGAAGCTGATGTAGGTGGTAAATGCTCTTTCTCTTCCAGCAGAATCTGATGGTAATTATCTTGACACTGAGATGGCTTGGGCCATGAGAGCAATGCAGCATTCTGAAGTCTACTACAAACTGATTTCATCAGTTGATCCACAGTTCCTGAAACTCACCAAAGTGGATGACCAAATCTACTCTGAGTTCCGCGAGAATTTTGAGAAACTCAGAATAGATGTGTTGGATCCAGAAGAGCTGAACTCAGAATTGGCTAAAGAGACGTGGAGACCATTCTGCTTGAAATTTGATGGGATTGTAAAAGACTTTAACTATGGCACCTTGCTGCGACTAGATTGCTCTCTGGGCTACACTGAGGAAAACACAATCTTTGCCACGAGAATACAATTTTTGGCAAATGAAACTACTCGGAACCAGGAAGGCTATAAAAAAGCGGTTTACATCAGTGTGCAGGACAAAGGAGAGGACAGACGAAGTGACAGAGAGGAAAGAAAGAAAAAAAAATTGACAAAGAAATCAACAATGGCAATACAGCCATGAAGCGAGACAGGGAACAGCACTCTGTGAGCCTACAAATAAGAGTGCTATCTGCTCAGACCCCTTTGGCTGAATGTATGTCCTTATACAATTGAAAAACATACAAAAGGATATCTTTTTGGCCTAACAATCAGGAGTTACTCTGGTCATTCTCTCGTAGGAACTGACTTATGTCTCTATTAGTGAGATCTCAATTAATTATTTCTTGGTTCTTAGCACCACTGAACAAGTAATAAATTTTGTAAACAAATTTTCTTCAGTTCTTATGATCACTTATAGCTGTGCTTGACTTGGAAACAGTATTTAAAAATGTGTCTAAAATGATTATGCCTATTTAAATTCTTTTCACTGTTTTATGTAATGAAGTTCTCTCATACCTAACAAGTTGTACATGATATTATAAGTTGTACATGTATAAAAATTAGAAATCCTTATATACGACTTCTAAAAAAAGAATCCACTGTGTAAATGTACTGCAATTTATTGATTCATTCCTTTATTGATAGCTATTTTGAGTTGCTACCACTTCTTTGCTATAGTGTGAATGCTACAATAAACATGGGTTCACAAATATTGCCAGTTTGTTAAAAAGTTATACTTCTAAAAAGTTATACATCTAGCCAAAAAGAACATTTCAACATCTATTGTGCAGGAAAATGCTGTGATAGTATATAATCCATGAGCATAGAAGGAACTATCTTAATGTAACTATTCTTCCAATATATGCTCCAATAATTAAAGTTAAAGAAACTGATGACTTTAAGGATCTAAAATTAATCAAACATGCAGCCAAAACGCATTAATAGTAACTGGTGGCTAGAATACAAAAGTCAGAAACAAAGAGGGATTGCTGGATAGAAATTATGTACTTAATGACAGAAATGAGACAGGGGAGCACATAACAAAATTGTGTGACAATTAAATCAATGATTTGTTCAATGTAAATACCATTTTTAAACAACATATGCTACTATATATAAGAGCATTACCTAAACAGATTACACATATTCAGATTGACAGTAACTGCCGGAAAAATTAATGGAGAAGCTCACTATCAGCAGTGAAAACAAGGCCAGAGGGAGACAGTGGAGCACACCATAAGTTATGGATGTGCAAGTGTAAACCAAAGCTTAAAAAATATTTGGGCCCACTATCTATCAAGGGTTCCTTTCCTCCATCTCTTTTTTCCACTTTAAACTTTTTTGTCTACCTCTCACAAGTTACACCTGTCTAATTGATTTAATAAACCTTTTTCAATTTTTTTGCTAAAAAAATAAATTTTTAAAGTCCAAAAGAACCAAAATACGATCTTGAGACTATCCAATTACATTCTTAAAACAATCTAAATAATAGATTCAATGCACTGAACACTAATGACAGAAGAACAAATGAGTTGTGACATAACATCACGGATATCTTTCACTAAGAAAACAAAAGATTGTCGCAAAAAACAGAATGAAAGAAAAAAAATCAAAATGGATGTCAGAAGGAACTCTGAAACTTGCAATGAAATGTAGAGAGGTCCAAACAAACAGGAAAAAAAGGCTGAAGAGAAATCAAGAGAAGATTTCAAAGGCCACCATGGGAAGATAAAGCAATGTATTATAAGGAAATGTACAACGAACTGGAGTTACAAAGCCAAACAGAAAAGTCATGCCTTGCCTGGGAAAAGCAAAAACAACTGAAGAACAAACTCAAGCTTCAAGTTTTTATGGGCAAAATCATAAATGATGCAGATAGTTATCAAAAGAAAATGGAAGGAATAATGTATAAGAAAGAATTAGTTGACACAAACCATTTTAGCAAGGAGCATGTGAAAAAGAACTAATAGTACTAAAGGAAAAAGTTAAAGATTCACTGAAAGTATTAGCCAAAAATAAGGCTCCAGAATTAATAGAAAACGAATTGCTATGTTGCAACACACATATGAATTCCTGGAAACACTCACTAGAAAAAAGTATTCTTTAGAACATATCAAGACTAATCCTTTTTATAAATCATTACTGAACAAATTCTGAGAAAGATGTATTTAATGAAATTAATTCCCTTTAAAAAACACAAACTATAAATTCAGATGAAATCCTTTAATGGAGATTGTACTACTCAATCCATTCATTTGATGATGGACATCGGGACTGTTTCCATTTTCTTGCTATTGTGAATAATATTGCTATGCACATCAAAATATTCTGCAGCAGTCAGGAGGAATTATTTTGAAAAGTACTATATAACATGGGAGAGGTTAGAGAGCATTTTACTGAGTGAACTCACTGAGTCTGAGAAGGACAAACATGGCCTAAGAACATTATTATTCAAATAAAAAGATCGTAGGTGAGATGTAAATAAAAGCCCACAGGGGAAGGGGATGAGGACTGAAGGGCTATCACGGAAGAAAGGGGAAAATTAGGGGTCACAGAATTTGGAGGGGAGAAGGAATCAGGATAGATCTAGTGGAGATCTGAAAGGAGAGGGTGACAGAAGGCATAGATCAATAGGGATTACTTTTATAAACTACTGTATAAGGGAATGATCTGCGTTTCATTGACTACACAAAAGCATTTGACTGTGTGGATCACAACGAATTGTGGCTGTTAAAAGACCAGGAATCCCAGAACACCTGATTGTGTTCATGCAAAACCTCTGCTTGGACCAGAAAGCAGTCATCATAAAAAAACAAGGAAATACCATGCTTCAAAATCAGAAAAGGAATGTGTCAGGGATGCATCTTGTCTCCATACCTTTTCAATCTAAATGCAGAACAGATAATTAGGGAGGCTGGGCCTCATGAGGAAGAATGGGGCATCAGAACTGAAGGAAGACTCATCAGTAACTTGCATTATACAGATGGCACAATCTTGCTCACTGAAACCGAGTAGGACCTGAAGGATCTGCTGCAGAAAGTCAAGTACTGCAGTATTCAATATGGATTGAAGCTCAACATCAAGAAAGCAAAGATTCTCACCACTGGGCCAATTGGCAGGAATATGATAGATGGAGAAGAAATCAAGATTGTCAACAATTTCAGTCTCCTCGGGTCCTCAATCAATACTCTTGGAAGGAGCAGCCAGGAAATGAAAACACAAATTGGATTAGGAGTTCGCTGTCAGGGATGTCTCCAAAGGGCTGAACTGCAAAGACAGAGACTAAGGTCTAGAGACTAACCTGCCTGATCCAGGTCATGGTCTTCAAAATTACTTGCTATGCATCAGACAGCTGCACAATGAATGAGGATGACAGAAGAAGAATTGATGCCTTTGAGTTAAGGTGCTAGCGAAGAGTATGGAACATACCACGGGCCACCAAGAGAACAAATAGATTTGTCCTCAAGAGAGTGAAACCAAGTTACTCTCTGGAGATAAAGATTGTGAAGATCCATCTCACATATTTTGGGAATGTTAACAGGAGGGACCAGTCCTTGGAAAAGAACATTGTGTATAATGTATTTTTAAATATTTATAGCTCTTTTCATACTTTTTAATAACAATTTTTAATTTTAATTATGATTATAAAAGATGTTTACAGAAAAGATGAATTTACATTCACTCATTGTTGCACATTTCCTAATTTCCTCTTCTTATTAATATTTCTATCTGCAAAATTAATTCAGAAATATCTCTACAATTCAAAATAATTTCACATATTCTAAAATTCTCATGTAAGGCATTTGATCTTTGCACTAATCTTAGCTCCTTTTTCAAACGTTTTACATTATTTCAAGTAATAAGCTATACACTAAAATAGTTACTAATGTAAAATAATTCTTCTTCAAAAAATTCCTTTAAGGTCCATAGTCTGAATAAGGTAATAATGCTAAAAACCAGGTGACTCATGGAGAGTTTATTATATGAGGCTATCTATTTGCTTTTCATTGGGTCCACAATCAATACCCATGGTAACAGCAGGTGGAGGAGAAACACCACCAAAAATCTTTTGATGTTGCACTAGGAAAATCCGCTATCTCTTTAAAGTGCTAAAGAACAACAATCAAGGTGCACATCAACTAATCCATGGTATTTTCAATTCCTTTCTATGCATCAAAAGTTGAACAATAAAAAAAAAAGTTGAACAATGAGTAAGGACAACAAAATTAATGATGTCTTTGAATTTTGGAGTTAGCAAAGAGTACTGACCATCCCATGGTCCACCAAAACAAAAACAACAGACTGCCTTATGAGGGAATACAACCAGGATGCGCCTAAGAGGCACGGATGGTGAAATGTTGTCTCATATACTTTTAAAATGTTTTCAGGCAGGGCAATTCCTTGGGAAAAGACACTTTGCTGTGATAACTGGAGTCAGAAAAAGAAGACCTTCCTTCAACAAAAAGGACTGACACAGTACTACAACAATGTATGCTGGAAATCATAAATGACATTGGATAGGGCAAGCTTTCAAATACTGTTAATAGAGTTGTGATGAATTGCCATCAATGACACAATGACAACAATATCCATTTTTCTAAAACAAGTTTTTATATAATTTCTTGCAAACAGGAGTGCTGCTGGAAATGAGATTAAGGGGGAAAGTATTTTATTTCTAAATAAAAAATAAAACACTCTGAAAAAGAAAATTACGATCTTCCCTTCAATGTTAACCAACCTCTTTGATCGTGACAATCCTGAAGATTTGGATTTCTCTGAAGAGCTAGTTACCTAAGTACAAGAAATAAATTCAAAGGTGAGTGAAACTTGCAAAGGAATATCCATTCATAACACAAACATTTTCTCATAATAAGATCTTTGTTATAATAAAATACTGTTTACAGACTTAGAGTATTTTTCTATAAATAAAAATTTAATTCTCCTTCAGTAAATATTACTTTACATTTTTATTGACTATTATTGTTGTACATACATAGGGTTTTCAGAGGTCTGCTATTTCAGAAGTGGATGGCCAATTCTTCTTCCTAGTCTGTCTTCATCTGAATGTTCAGATTTAGAGAAGTATCCAACAGACAAGCATTTTACAGAAAAAGTGAAAGATATATTCCCTTATGGTGGGGTTAACCATTAGTATCAAGTCAATACACTTGACACCAGTAGCCAGGAAATTAAAAGAAGTATTGCCATGGGAAAGTCTGCTGTTAGGGACCTCTCCAAAGTACTGAAGAGCACTGGTGTCTCTCTGGAGACTAAAGTGCGTCTGATACAGGCCATGGTTTTTGCAATCACTTGTTATGCATCAGAGAGTTGGACAATGACTAAGGAGGATAGAAGGAGAATTGATGCCTTTGAGTTGTGGTGCTGAAGAAGAGTATTGAGGGTACCATGGACTGCTAGGAAGACAAACAGATTCATCCTGGAGAGGGTTAAATCGGGCAGCTCCTTAGAGGCAAGGATTCTGAGGCTTCGTCTAACATACTTTGGACATGTTGTAAGGAGGGACTGGTCCTTGGAGAGGGACGTCATGCTTGAGAGGGTGGAGGGACAGCGCAGGATGGGAAAACCCTGTATGAGGTGGATTGACTCAGTGACTGGGATAATCGGGATGAATGTGTCAGAGACATTGCGATTGGTACAGGACAGAGAAGAGTTTAGGTCTGTACCTTAGGGCTGTTGAGTTTAGGGTCGCTATGAGTCGCAGGTGACGTGATGGCACATAACAACAATATTACTTTTGTGGCATTTTTTAATGGCTAATGTTGTGTCTCTATGGTACCAAAGAGTGCACATAATCCTGTATCATAATTGTGGTCCAAGTCAACAAAGCCACACCAAAGGTGTACAAATAAGAATATTCAAATAGAACATTTAAAATAGGAAAAAACCTCCCTGAACTATGATTTTGCCAGGGGTAACAAGTACAAAGTTATAATGACATTTCTAATAACCACCTCTGAGAAAGCTTAAACTCACTGAACCATGCTCATAATTCTTAGCCTCAAAATAACCTATTATAATGTTTAAATATCTATGGGTAAACAAGCCATCAGCTGGCTGAATTTTGGTAAACTGTTGAAGTAAACAGTGGTAAAATATACCTTTTTAACTAGACACAAAGCCAAAATGAAACATAATGATGACACTTGTGTATTACTGTATATTTCCAGAATTAAGGTGTGATATATTATTTTATTGAAACCTTATTTATACCCTCCCCTTTATACCAGCATCACCATATTCCATAGGTAATTGATGTACAGCTTATAAACATATCCTTGAAGAAAGGTACAACTCGAAAATACACATGCCATTTGCTTAAAACTATGATAAAAATAATTTTTAAATGTGCATGTATTAAACACATGCAATACGATCATTTACTTAATGATATTACGTACAATTACATTACTAATTATACAGAACCATTATCAACTCAAAAAAAATTTCTAAGCTAGAAAAACGGAAAGATTTGTGGTAAGTTATTCTCATTAATGTTGTTGTTGTTGTTGTTATGTGCCGTCGAGTCACCTGCGACTCATAGCGACCCTATGTACATAACTAATAAAGATTAAGGAAGCTTTGGTGGCTTAGTGGTATGAGATTGTGCTACAAACCCCAAGGAGCACAGTTCTAATCTTCTGTCAACTGTCCTGTGAGAGAAATGTGTCCAATCTCCTCCCATGTGATTTACTGACTCTGAAAGTCCCACTGGAGAGTCAGCTAAGTCTGTTCAAAATTGATGGTACATAATAGCAACAACAATAAAGGAAGTCCATCTGTGTCACCCATAGGGCCTGGCTCCAAAGTATTGCTGATGCTAGATTAGGACCTGAGGAAGAGGAGAAGAGAAAAAAAAAAAAAAAACAACCCCAATAAAAGAGAACCAGCACCACCTTTGCCGATGCCCAGAAGGATCTAGTTATCTTTCTCAAGGTCCAGGGTGTAAAGCTGAAGGAAATGAAGGGTAGTAAAAGCACAGAGCACTTGACAAGAGGCAGCACCAGGGAGTTCCTGCAGTGTGTACCTGTGGCACTTCAAGACAACTCAGCCACTGGTCAGGGACAGGGGTGGTGGTAAAGTGGTGTTTAAAAGTCAACTCTAGGACTAGCCCAGGCTTTGTGTCTGGAACAGTGGTGAGAAGTAAGCAAAAGAGGGTGGGGTTTTTTTGTGGTGCAGGCCTGGGCCTGGGGAAGTTGACACCAGTCACCAGAAGCTCCACTTGTGGAGCCCCTCTCCCCTTAAATTTGTCCCAAGGCCTGGTCACTCAAGTCCATAGAGAGATGCAAAAGGAGGTGCAAACATGCCATGGACCCTGACCTTGTTAGTGTCATTTGGACTCTAACATGTGGACAGACTGCAAAAGATTTTGGCACACACATATATTGAGCAGGAAAAAAGACCCAACAATAAAAATGAGGAGCTCTGGTGGCCTACTGGGTAAGGAATGGCTCTGTTAACCCAAAGATAATTCAAATCCACTACCTGTATTGGAGAAAAGTGGGTAATTTCATCCCAAGCGAAAGACTGCTGCTAAAGAGTTGGTTTTCTAACTCAAAAGTAGGCAGTTCAAAACGACCAAGTGCTCGAGCAGAAAAGTATGAATAATCTCTTCCTGTGTGACTTAACTCTCTGAAAACTGGGTGGAGGGTTAACTGCGAGTCAGCTCTAAATCAATAGTAATTTGTGTGAGAAAAATTTAATTAGTTAAAATAATCAATACATTTTAATATGCTTAAATTATCCCTACCTCTTCCTTACTGTTTTCCATCATATCTGAGTGAGTTCCAGATCCACTTGTTTTATCTAAAGAGAAAAGAATAAATGCATTATCAAACAGGAATCACTATCAGCAATTCCACAAAACCATTTTCCAAGCAAGGAAATAAGGCAGTACCAGTGATAAAATATTACCATTAATATATTGTTGTTGTTATGTGCTGTCAAGTCGCCTGCAACTCATAGCGACCCTATGTACAAAAGCCCTAAACCCTGCTCTATGCTGTGCCAATCTGTCTCCAACACATCTGCCCCCATTACCCCAGTCACTGAATCAATCCATCTCATAGAGGGTCTTCCTCTCCTGCACTGTCCCTCCACCCTCCCAAACATGACATCTCTCTCCAAGGACTGGTCCCTCTTGCAACATGTCCAAAGTATGTCAGACGAGGCTTCAGAATCTTTGCCTCCAAGGAGCGACTGGTTTAACCCTCTCCAGGATGAACCTGTTCATGTTCTTAGCAGTCCATGGTATATTCAATACTCTTCTCCAATACCACAGGTCAAAGGCATTAATTCTCCTTCTATTCTCCCTAGTCACGGTCCAATTCTCTGATAAATAGCAAGTGATTACAAAGACCATGGCCTATATAATTAATATATACCAAATAAAAATCAGGAGCTCTAATGGCTTAAAGGGTAAGGAGTTACACTGCCAACTCAAAGGCAGTTCAAAGGCTCGGTTAAAATACACAAGCTGTTTTGTGAAGCGTGGGCTCTCTCTTCTCATGTGATTCACAAGCTCTAAAATCTGGCAGGAGTGTCAGCTATGAGTAAATTCCAACTCACCACTGAGTGTGTGTGTGAGGGGGTGTATTGAGTAAATAAAATTTAAACATTCCTACCTCATATGTTGACATCATTATGTGCCATCAAGTCACCTGTGACTCATAGCAACCCTATATACAACAGCTCTGAAGCCTGCCCTGTCCTGAAACACTCTCACTGACTCCAACAAAGCTACGCACACTGCCCTAGATACTGTATTAAACCATCTCATCTGGGATCTTCCTCTCCTGCACTGTCCCTCCCACCTCCTGACCATGAAGTCTTTATTCAAGGATTGGTTCCTCCTGGCCACACATCAAAATTATGAGATAGAGCTTCAAAATTCTAGCCTCCAAGAAGAAACTTTATTTCACCCTCTCCAAGATACAACTATCTGTTTACTTGGCAGTCCATGGTATGCTTAACACTCTTCTCCAGCACCATCACTTAAAGGCATCAATTCTTCTGTCACCCTTAGTCACTGTCCAGCACTATGATGCCAGCAAGTAATTATGAAGACCATGGCCTGGATCAGGGGTACCTTAGTCTCTAAACTAACATCGTTGCTTCTCAGTACTCTGGAACTGTCCCTGACAGCAGATTTAACCAATGCAATTCATCTTTTGATCTCCTGACTGCTACTGTCAAGAGTGTTGATTGTGGAACGGAGCAAGCTGTAACTATAAGCAACCTCAATCTCTTCTCCATCTATCATGGCACTGCCAACTGGCCCCATGGTGATAATCTTTGTCTTCTTGATGTTGAGCTTCAATCCATATCGAAGACTACAGTCCGCGATCTTCTGCAGCACGTGCTTCAGGTCCTCCTCAGTTTCAGCAAGCAAGGCTGTGTCCTCTGCATAACAGGTTTTTGATGAGTCTTCCTCCAATCCTGATGACACATTCCTCTGTTTAAAGCCTAACTCCCTGAATAATATGTTCTGCATAAAGATTGAAAAAGTATGTAGAGGGCTCTGGTGGCCTAGTGGCAAGAAGCTGTGCTGCAACTTCATAGGCGTGTGGTTCAAATCCATCAGATGCTCTGCTGGAGAAGGATGAGCATCCTCCTTTGCCAGTCGGATCTGACTTGACGGCACACAACAACAAAAAAAAGAGAGAGAGAGAAAGAAATAAAAGGTATGGAGAGAGGATATGTCCCTGACACATTCCCTTCCTGATTTTGAACCACGCAATGTTTCCTTCCTCTGTTCTGAGGACTGCTCCAAATACAGGTTTTGCATAAGCACAATTAAGTGTTCCTATTCTCCTCACTGTTAACCATAATTTGTTGTAATCTACACAGTCTAAGGCCTTTGCATAGTCAATGAAACACAGATAGATATGTATCCCTCTCGTATTCTTTGTTTTTTGCCAAGATTATCTGACCCTAGTGATAATGTCTCTAGTGCCAGAGCCCCTTCTAAAGAAATGACTGACAGAGAACTACTGATATATAAGATGGATTTAGAAAAGTCCTCATATTATACCCAAAAATAAACTGGACTATAGACTAACTAAAATCCATAAAATTCTGAGAAGAAAATGAAGAAGCAACACTGTCCAGCTAAATGTAAGAAAACCACAGTAGCAGAAAATATACAATACAGAGGTGATTAAATATTGTGCTTAATTAACTACATTAATTAATGCCGTTAGACAAAAAAATGCCTATATATCATTTTAAAACTATCAATCAAATAAAAATTTAGTTTAGAAAAAAATTTTAAAAAATAAAACCTCTTAAAACCAGGAGAAGACAAAATAGATAAATGGGACCTTCTAAGAATCAAATCCCTATGCACATAAAAAAACTTCTCCAACTGGGTAAAAAGGGAAGCCACAGACTGGGAAAAAGTACTTGGTAATGACATATCAGATAATGGACTTATATCCAGAATTTATGAACACCAAAACAAGATAAATGTAAATAATCCAATAGAGAAATGGGCACAGGATATGAACAGACACTTCACCAAAGAAGACATTCAGATGGCCAATAGGCACATGAAAAAATGTTCAAAATCCCTAGCTCTAAGTGAGATGCAAATCAAAACAACTATGAGGTATCATCTCACTCCAGTCAGAATAGCAAAATTTAACAGAACAGCAAGCAACAAATGCTGGTGAGGTTGTGGAGAGACTGGAACACTTATTCACTGTTGGTGGGAGTGTAAAATGGTGCAACCACTATGGAAGGCGGTATGGCGCTTTCTCAAAAAGTTGCAAATAGAGATACCATTTGACCCAACAATTCCACTACTGGGAATATATCCCAAAGAGATGATAACTCACAACCAAGCAGATATATGCACACCCATGTTTATCGTGGCTTTGTTCACAATAGCAAGGAGTTGGAAACAAACCTAATGCCCATCAACAAGCGAATGGATAGAGAAGCTGTGGTATATTCACATAATGGAATACTGCGCTGCATTGAAAAACAAGGAACTCATGCGATATTATTCAAAATGGGTGACCCTGGAGGACATTATGCTGACTGAAGTATCTCACTCACAAAAGGACAAATACTGCATGGTGCCACTGTTGCAAACAGGACTGACATTGGGGTTGCGGGGAGACTGAGAAAGATGGGTTCAATAATGTATACAGTATTGAAACAGATGAGGGAGTAAAGTGTTTTAAAGGGATATGTGATTACGTATTTTTGTCATGACAGGTGTCTAGAACGAAGGCTACATGGTGGAGTGGACCTGGGGAGGGTTTGTAAAACAATGAAATAATTTCTGTTTTACTTTTATAAGAGGGTAATGTACTAAGGTGGAGAGCTGGGAGGGGAGAAAAGTACAACAATGAATGAATGGAAATCCAAAGTCTCTGTAAATTTTTTCTTAAATAATAAAAAAAAGAAAAAAGAAAACCTCACAGATATTTAAAAATGTTTCTCTATCATCATAGCCATCAGAGACGGAAGTCAATACTAAAATGACATTTCATTTCACTCTCAAAGGGATGATGAGGAACCTCATGGTGTGGTCCATAGTGCATTACTCTGCTAAACAAAAGCTGCACTTTCTGGCAATTTGATCTACCAGTGATTCCACAGAAAAATGATGATTTATTTCCTTCTATTAGAATTTCCAGCCTCAGAAACCCAAGAGTGTTATTTTAAGTCAGAATAAACTCCAAGGCAGTGGCTTTGACTGAGGTTGAAGAAAACTAAGATGAAAACAGATATAACAAAAGTTGGTGAGTATTGTGGAACTCTCGTCCATTAGTGATACAAATACAAAATTATGTAACTGCTTGCCAAAACAGTGTGGTGGTTTCTGAAAAATCTAAAAAGAAAGAATTTTCAAGACTTAGCAATTTGACTCCAAGTTATATGCCCAGAAACAGAGACTCGGACTTCTACAACAATGTTTAATGCTTTACTACTCACAATATCCAAGACATAAAAAACATTCAAGACTATCAGAAAATGGATGGATAAACAAAATGTGGTTAGGTTTTATTACTATCATTGTGTTGAGTTCTTTTTGGTGTTGTTGCTAGTTACTTTAGACCATGGAGCTTTCTGTGGTATATCTGTAAGAAGGACATCTCTGAGTCTCT
>NW_006400214.1:235402-239273 GCF_000299155.1 Elephantulus edwardii | reverse complement strand
ACTGACAAAGGAGATTAAACAGAACTGGCTTTGACAAGCACTGTGGCAATTGGACAATTAAAACAGACATTCGAGGGCGGGGGAAGAAGAACAAACTGGGGAAGAGGGTAGAGAGAATGGTACAGCAATGAAGGAATGAAAACCCAAAATCCCTGTAAATGTTCATTAATACTAATAAAATTTAATTTTAAAAAGTGGTAAGTACATGCTCTTGTAGTTATGTGCCATCAAGCTGCCTGCGATTCTTAATGACCCTATGTACAACAAACAGCTCTGAACTCTGCCCTGTCCCTGCCAGTTTCATTGACCTATCCCCATTGCCCTAGTTACTGCTTCAGTCCATACTGCATCCATCAATGGAATATCACTCAGACAGCAATAAAAAGAAATCCTGATACATGGTACAATATGGATAAAGCTTAAACACACTATGCTGAGTCTATTACAAAAAGGGCAAAAAAGTAAATGGTCTAACTTTATAAAGACATGAAATTGAAAACAGAGATCAAAGCTTATCAGACTCTCACCAATAAGGACACAAAGTTATTCAAACAAAATCCCAGCCACAGAAAATTTGAACACCGAGTGACATGAGGGAACACAGTGAAAACCAAACTGACCAGGAAACCGAATCAAAGTATAGATGAGCGGCACTTTATAAGCAGCATGAACCAGCCAAGTGCACATCATAAATTCTCCAGACTTGACCACGTATTAGGGCACAAAGCAAGCCTCAATAAATTGAAAAGTATCGAAAAAACTATCTTCTCTGACCAAAATGCCATAAAATTAGACATTTACACCAGGAGAATAAAGGAGGGAAAAACCATCCAGATGGAAGTTAAATTATACCTTGTGTGATCACTATTGGACTATAGAAGAAATAAAATATTAAATAAAAGCTTCTGAAACAAATGGAAATGAAATCACAGTATATCAAAACCACTGGGATACAGTAAAGTCTGTACTGTTTCTACTCAGAGTTGTTAGAGGTCAATTCACAGAGATGAACAAACACATAAAAACAGAAATAAGTAAAATAAACTACTTAACCCAATAATTCCAACAAACAAAAAAAGAACTACATAAACTCAGAGCCTCTAGAATAAATTACAAAAATAAAGCAGAAATAAATGGTATAGTGCTATTATTGTTACATACTGTTGAGTTGGAACCGGCTCTTACCTTTTCAACCTGAATGCAGAACAGATTATCCAGGAGGCTGGGCTCTATGAGGAGAAATGTGGGGTCAAGATTGGTAGATCTATGCACAATCTGTGTTATGCAGTTGACACAACCCTGCTTGCTGAAACTGAGGAGGACCTGAAGCACTTGCTGCAGAGAGGCAAAGACTGCAGCCTCCAATATGGATTGAGGCTCAATGTCAAGAAGACTAAGATTCTCACCACTGGATCAACCGGCAGCATCAGGATGGGTGGTGAAGAGATTGAGATTGTTCTCAGCTTTAGTTTGCTTGGCTCCACAATCAACACTCTCGGCACCAGTAAACAGGAAATTAAAAGACGTATTGCGATGGGAAAGTCTGCTGTTAGGGACCTCTCCAAAATACTGAAGAGCAATGGTGTCTCTCTGGAGACTAAGATGTGTCTGATACAGGCCATGGTCTTTGCAGTCACTTGTTATGCATCAGAGAGTAGGATAATGACTAAGGAGGATAGAAGGAGAATTGATGCCTTTGAGCAACGGTGCTGGAGAAGAGTACTGAGGGTCTAGGAAAACAAACAGATTCATCTTGGAGAGGGTTAAACTGGACGGCTCCTTGGAGGCAAGGATTCTGAGGCTCCGTCTATCATACTTTGGACATGTTGTAAGGAGAGACCGTCCTTGGAGAGGGCCATCATGCTTGGTAGGGTGAAGGGACAGAGCAGGAGGGGAAGGCCCTCTATGAGGTGGATTGATTCAGTGACTGGGGTAATTGGGAAGCGAGTGTCAGAGACAGTGCGATTGGCACAGGACAGAGCAGAGTTTAGAGCTGTTGTACATAGGGTCGCTATGAGTTGCAAGCAACTCCACAGCACATAACAACAACATAACTAGCTGACCCTATTTCAAGTTTTCAGAGGCTTTAAATTGGACAGGAGGAGACTTTCTATCTTTCACTTAAATGAAATGTTGTTATGTATCATAAAGTTGCCTGGGACTCACAGCAATCCTATGTACAATAGTTCTAAATTCTGCTCTATCCTAAGCCAGTCTTTGTCTCCACCACACCTACACACATCACTCCAGTTACTTTGTCAATCCATCTCATCCAGGGTCTTCCTCTCCTGCGCTGTCCCTCTATCTTTCTAAGGATGATGTCCTTTTCCACAGACTGGTCCCTCCTGTCAACATGCCCAAAGTATGTAAGATCAGAATCCTTGTCTCCAAAGAGCAGCCCACTTTCACCCTCTCCAGAATAAACCTGTCCTCTTGGCAGCCCATGGTATGTTTAATACTATTCTCCAGTACCACAACTCAAATGCATTAATTCTTCTTTTGTCACCCTTAGTCACTGTCCAGATCTCTGATGCATAGCAATTAATTGCAAAGACCATGGTGTGAAATCAGGGTTACCTTAGCGTTCAGACTAACATCACTGCTCTTCAAGCACTTTCCCTGGTCCCTGACAGCTGCTTTCCCCAGAGCATTTGTCTTTTTTATTTCTAACTGCTGGTGCCAAGAGTGCCGATTGTGGACCCAAGCAAGCTAAAACTGTTAACACCTCAATCTCTTCTACACCCATCACGGTGCTACCAATTGGTCCAGTGGTGAAAATCTTTGTATTCTTGATGTTGAGCTTCAATCCATATTGAAGACTACAGTCCTTGACTTTGTGCAGCAAACGCTTCTGGTCCTTCTCAGTTTCAGCAAGTGTCATCTACATAACACAAATTGTTGATGCCACATTCCTCCTCATAAACCCAGCCTCCTGAATAATCAGTTCCACATATAGATTGAAAAGGTATGGAGACAAGATGCATCCCTGACACACTCTTTTCCTGATTGTGAACCATGCAGTGTTTCCTTCCTCTGTTCTGAGGACTGCTTCCTGGTCCATGTACAGGTTTCCCATGAGCACAATGAAGTGTTCCGGGATTCCCGTTCTTCGCAAGGTCAGCCACAATTTGTTGTGATCCACACAGTCAAATGTCTTTGTACTGTCAATAAAACAAAGACTGACATTCTTCTGGTACTGTTTTCAGTCAAGATCCATCTGACATTGGTGACAATGTCTCTGGTGCCAGAGCGTCTTCTAAAACTGGTCTGTATTTCCAGTAGTTCTCTTGTCAATATATTCTTCGAATTGTTTTTGGATAAAGTTCAGCAGTATTTTAGTTGTGTGTTCATCAGTGATATTGTTCTATAATTTCCACACAAACAAACAAACAAAAAAAACCCCACCAGAAATAAAGTAAGGCATAGAAGGGGCGAGGAAAGGAACAAATTATCTAAAAATGGTAAGCAGGAACATTTCTCAGAGCCCAAACAAGGCCAGAAATTCTTTGAATCAATCAGAGTTGAGAGATCCTAAGGAATGCTAGGACCTTAGGTACAGATCCAGAAGGTCCTTCCCTTAATATTGAAGCTAAATTAGCTCTAAAATGTAAGCATCTTAGATTTACCATGAAGTGTTTAAAAGCAAAACTTGTGAGATTCAAATAACCTTTACCTGCTGCTGTTGTTGTCCAACCTAGTGACTCTATAAACAGCCATGATATCAACAGTTAATAATGCAAAAGACATGATGCATTGGGAAAATTTTGCTGTCAAAAATCTCTTTAAATCTGCCAGATGTTCTGCTGGAGAAGGAGGGCCAATCTCCTCCTGTCCCAGTCGGATCCAATTCAACAGTACACACACAAAAAAT
>NW_006400214.1:196057-235302 GCF_000299155.1 Elephantulus edwardii | reverse complement strand
TTTTCAAAATAATCTCTTTATTAAAGAGCAAGAGTATATAAGGTTTCCCTGATCTAAGTCACAGTGTTTCCATCTGCTTCCTATGCATCTGAAATTTTGACAATGAATAAGAAAATTAAAAAACTGATGCCTTTGAATTGTGGTGATAGTGTGAGTGATAAATATACATAACATGAACTTCCAGATCAAATAAATTTTTCTTGGGGGGGTGAGTATAAATAAATGGGACAAAGACACAAAATAATCAACCAAAAATTATTAATTGTAAAAAGAGCAAGAGCCATGTGTGGTTAACCATATCTAACCTTAACCAACTTCACAAAAAAGAAATGTCCTTGTCAACAGCAACAATAGCACAAAACTACTTCCCATGAGATCAGACATGTCTCCCATGCTTTCGTACCTCTTTCTACTCATCTCAACACCAATTTTACTGCTTTTCTGGGTCAAAAATCTGAGGCAATAGCTCAAAGACCACACAGAATCATATTGGGCAAGTCAAAAGTTTATAAATTAAAAGGTTAATAGCAGAATACAGCCAGGATGGCTTCAGAAATGTGCTCACAGGCACCTTAGCCTTGAGCCTCACGGCTTTAGGCCAGTGTTGCAAAGTTCTCAGTCCTATAAATTATGACCTTCCACTCCTAGCTGTCCAACAAACTTGGGCAAAGGCTCTTAGTTCCAGTTCCAGTGGTGTAGCATTCCCAAACCCCATCTCACATCAAGTGCCAGTCTCTCATGTCATGTCTCTGGTTCTTCTCTGCTTTTGCTATGGCTATTCGTCTTATAAGTCCTCTTGCTTGTTGTCTTCCTGGAAGTGAGGTTTTCTTCTTTCTGCTGCTGGATTCATTCAATTTAATGGCCAGACTAGACAATCTCATTATGAACTAGTGCAACTATTCAAACTACTTTGTGGATAGGCTAATACGCCCTACTGGCATATTCCTGTCCATCATACTGAAAGATGAACTCCACACGGATGCATTATGAAAAGCTATAATCTTACAAATTTGAAAATCCACAGGAAATGGATACATCTTTAGAAATTTACACAGGCACTTGAATTAAGACACTTGAAGAGATGCATCATAAAAGATATTGAGCAGACCATAAAAACAATCTCAACAAAAAAATAGACCAGCCCAGTGCTTGCTTCAGCAGCACTGAAGCAATACAAAGAAGATTAGCATGGCTCCTGTGCAAGGATGACAAGCAGATTTGTGAAGTGTTTCATATTTGGGGGGGGGGGTACATCAGCCCAGATAGTTCTACCTGTGAATTCTACCAAAGTTTCACAAAGAAGTGGCAAAAATGTTCCTTAATGTATTTCAAAATATGGACAAAGAAGAAACACTCTTAAATTCATCCTACAAAGCAAGCATAATGCTAAAAACATAACTGGGCAAAGACATCACCAAAAAAAAAAAAAACCAAACAAACATATAGCCCAACATCTCTTATGAAAACAAACAAAAAATCTTTAACATTATCCTATCCAATAGAATCCAACATTGAATTTAAAAAATAATTCTTACAATCAAATGAGATTCATAATAGACATGCAAAGATGGTTCAATATAATAACAACAACAAAAAAAAAACCAATGCAATCCAACACATTAAAAAAAAACCAAGAGCCACATGAGCATTTCAATTCATGTAGTAAAGGTAAAAAATCAGACACTCCTTCCTTATTAAAACACCAAACAAATAAAAAACAGAGAAGAATTTACTCAACCAAAACAAAAGTATATACAGAAAACAAAGAGACAGTGTAATTCTCAATATAGACTAAAGGCATTCCCCTTGAGAACAGGAACCAGATAAGGATATTCCTTATCATCCACTATCATCACTCCTACTCAAGATCATACTGGAAATGCTAGGTAGAGCATTGAGGTAAAAGAAGGAAATAATAGGTATCTATATTGGCAATGAGGAGGTATAATGGTCTCTATATACATAAGATAAGCTGTGTACAAAGAACCCAAAGACTCAACAAAACAACTGTTAGACCTAGCTGACCCATTCAGTAGAGCTGCAAGATAGAAGATCAACATACAAAAATCTCTATTACAATAAAGAAAACATCAGAAAGGATATAAAAAAGAATATCATTTACAATACCCTCTTCAACATGAAAAACTTATGAATAAACAAAACTACAAACAAAAAATACTGAATGTTCCAGGATGCATCAGAAGAAGATAGAAGGAATACACAGAAGAACAAAAGATAGAATAAACTGTACCAAAAAAATCTGGCTGTGCAGTGCAGTGGGTCTACTGTTGAAAGTTATTTCCCTAGACTTTGAAACATAGTAGGGCAAGAACATTAAATAGATAGTCTACCCAGCAGGGGACTGGCTGTTTTTGCCATTTTTCATCAAGGTTTAAACTGAGAAGATTCAGTAGTATAGAATTGGGAATCTCACCACAAGCAAAGAAGAAAAAGCAGAGAATGCAGCATATGCCCTTAGGAGCCAGAGATTGTTGTGTCAGCCAGATCTAGAGAAGAGGAAAATAGACAAAGAAAATAAACCAAAGACCTAATGTGAGACAGAACTGACCTAGGACTACTACACTAAGGAACCAGAACCAGAGAACTATACCCAAGTTTGCTGGGAGAATGAAAACGTTGGGAGGGAAAAACGTCTTGCTTGATAGGACTAAGAGAGCTTTGTAACACTGGCCTAAAATGACAAGGCTAAAGGGCCTGGTCAGCAAGCGTACTTCAGAAGTTGTCCTAATTGAGAAATTGTATTCTTACTGCCATCCTGAGATGTAAACTATTAACTGCCCAAATAAATCCCATAATTGTGAGTATGCTTCCATGTGATCAGTGTAATTTCTGCGATGGACTTGGGACCCAGTAACACAGAAGGATTAGTGTAAAAGGAGCAAAAGTCATATGGGGATAGTTATATATGACCTCTAGTAACTGCACAAAGGTAATTGTCCCAATCAATATCCACAACACAAAACCAATTATGATGGGGTCTGATATATGCCTCAAGCTCCCACACCTAATTTCACTAATAGCAACATCAATCTTACTGCTCTGTTGGGTCCAAAAGGCATTGCAATAGCTCACAGATCACTCAGAATCATGCTCACAATTATGAGGCTTATTAGGAAAGTGAACTGGCTATAATGCAGGTTGTTAGCAGGATAACATCACTCAGTCAGGGTAAGTGCTGAAATGTGCTCACAGGTACCTCAGCTTTCAGCATTGCAACCTTGCAGCCTTAGGCCAGTGTTACAAAGTTCTTAGTCCTGACAATGATGGCTGTCCTGAAAGTACTCCAGCAAAGGCTCCTAGCACTGGTTCGGAGGTCAGTCCCACGGTCAGCTCTGTCTCATGTCAGGTATCTCATTTGTTGCTGCTGCTCCTCCTGGAGGCCCTGGTCTGAGTATTGTGGGAATCCTTGGACCTGAAAGATGTGCACTCTGAATTCTCTGCTTCTTCTTTGCTGGTGGTGAGATTCCCAATTCCTGATGTAGAATTTGCTCAATTTAGTGGCAAGACTGGAAGAGATTCCATAAAAGAAAGATTCCATTCACCCATAAAAGGTGATCCAACAGAATGAGGAAATGAGTGAACAATATCATTAATATCACATAGACAAAAAATCTTGGGGAATATGATCCAAAAAATGCTAGAATACTATGTCAACAGAGAACCGCCAGAAATTCAAGCTGGATACATGAAAGGCCTGAATGACACCAGAAGGATGTACATTTGTGTTCTACTGATTATGCAAAGCCATTTGACTGTGTGGATTACAACGAATAATGCCTATCACTGATAAGCATGGGAATCCCATAACACTTAATTGTGTTCATACAAAACCTATACCTAGACCAAGTTGTCCAAAAAGAGCAAAGGAATGCTACATGGTTTAAAATCAAGAAAAGTGTATGTTAGGTTTGTATCTTGTTAGGTCTGTATCTTTTCTCCATACCTATTCAATCTCTATGTTGAGTAAATCATTTGAGACTGGAATTGATGAAGAGGAATATGGCATAAGAATCAGAGGAAGTCTCTTAAGAACAAGCTTTATGCACATGACACAACTTTGTCTGCTGAAAGCAAGAAGGACTTGAAGCATTATTTGCAAATTAAAAGACTACAGCATTCAATATGGATTGCTTAATCTTCACCGCATGGCCAATAAGGCCAATAAGCAACAACGTCACTGAAGACTATTTCCTTTCAGGGAGGGAGGTCCGCCCCTTTGGGGATGTAACATTCTAATAAATTACTATTTTACCCTTAAAAAAAAAAACTATGGTATACCTGGAAACTCTATGAACTTTGATAAATGCCAATAGTTGTAGGGGAGCTTCAAGCCTTTTGTTCATAGGGTCGCTATGAGAGTTATGCTCAACTCAAGGCAATCAACAACAACAACAATCTGATTTATAGTCTTTTCACATACTTGCTAAGCATATGAAAATTATACAATGAATGAGAATGACAGAAGAATCAATGCTTTTTTTTCATTGAGGTGTTAGAGAAGAGCAATAAATATCCCAAGAATTGTCAAAAGAACAAGCAAATTTTTAGATCTAAGAATGGTGAAACTTTATTTCACATACTCTGAGGTAGTAGTTAGGAGGTCCTTGGAAAAGGATATCATACTCAGAAAGGAGGAAGGTCAGCAAAAGAGAAGACGACAATATGCATTGACACAGTGTCTATAACAATTGGCTCAAGTTAAAAAGAGATGATGAGGATGGTAAAAGATAGAGCAAGGTACAGATTCATTGCTCATTAATTTGCTGTGATTTGTAGTTGACTCAACGGAACACAAAAAAAGACCAAAAAAGCCCTATATGGCAGGTTCTCACATCTACCAACTAAGAGTCGCGCTATAAGAAGTAACAACCTCCTTCTTCTTATCCACCTTCTCCTTGGAACTATGAAGCAGTAACAATGTGTAAGTGCATCTCTATCCATGTTGGCCAGGCCGGTGTCCAGATTGGCAATGGCTCCTGGGAGCTCTACTGTCTGGAACATGGCATCCAGCCTGATAGCCAGATGCCAAGTGACAAGACCACTAAGGGAGGAGATGACTCCTTCAACACTTTCTTCAGTGAGACTGGTGCTGGCAAGCATGTCCCCAGGGCGGTGCTTGTAGACCTGGAACCCACAGTCATTGATGAAGTTCCCACTGACACCTATCGCCAGCTCTTCCACCCTGAGCAGCTCATCACAGGCAAGGAGGATACTGCCAACTATGCCTGTGGGCATTACACCATCGGCAAGGAGATCACTGACTTGATTCTGGACCAGATTAGAAAACTAGCTGTCCAGTGCACAGGCCTTTAGGGCTTCTTGGTTTTCCACAGCTTTGGTGGGGAAACCGGTTCTGGCTTCACATCCTTGCCGACAGAGACCCTATCTGTTGATAATTCCAAGTCCAAACTGAAGTTTTCCATATACCCAGCCCACCAAATTTCCACATCTGTGGTGTAGCCCTACAACTCCATTCTCCTCACACACATCACCCTGGAGCACTCAGATTGTGCCTTCAAGGTAGACAATGAGGTCATCCATGACATTTGCTGCAGAAACCCAACCTACACTAACCTGAATAGGTTAATAGGTCAAATTATGCCCTCTAGCATTGCTTCCCTCCGATTTGATGGTGCCTTGAATGTCGATCTGACAGAATTCCAGACCAACCTGGTACCCTATCCCTGCATCCACTTCCCTCTGGCCACATACACCCCTGTTATCTCTGCTGAAAAAGCTAACCATGAACAACTTTCTGTAGCAGAGATTATTAATGCTTGCTTTGAGCAAGCCAACCAGATGGTGAAATGGGACCCTCACCATGGCTTGCTGCCTATTGTACCGTGGTGATGTGGTTCCCAAGGATGTCAATGCTGCCATTGCCACCATCAAGACCAAAGTACCATCCAGTTTGTAGATTGGTGCCCCAAAGGCTTCAAAGTTGGTATTAATTACCAATCTCCCACCGGGGTGCCTGGTGGAAACCTAGCCAAGGTACAATGAGCTGTGTGCACGCTGAGCAACACTACAGCTATTGCTGAGGCCTGAGCTTACCTGGACCACATGTCTGATATGATGTATGACAAGTGTGCCTTTGTTCACTGGTACATGGGTGAGGGAATGGAGGAAGGAGAGTTGTCTGAGGCCCGTGAGGACATGGCAGCCCTTGAGAAGGATACCAAGGAGGTGGGTGTGGATTCTGTTAAGTAGAGGGCAAGGAAGAAGGAGAAGAATACTAAAGTTAAAATGTCACAAAGGTGCTGCTTTTACAGAGAAGCTTATTCTGTTTTTATCATTGAAATGTTGTGGTCTGATCAGTTAATTTGTATGCAGCAGTGTATATATATTCATATACAACTACTGACCTATGCTTTAACACATGAACGATTTGTCACAGACCCAAGCTGTCTATTTCTCTGAGGGGTTTTGAATAAAGTATTCCCTGTCTTTAAAAAAAAAAGCCCTATATAAGAAAAACGGCAAAACACTAATAATAAAAGAAATAATGACAGACCACATAAATTGAAAAATATTACATGATCATGGATAGGAAGATTCAACATTGTGAAAATGACAGTCCTACCAAAAGCATTCTATAGCTTCAAATACCAATGCCATCCTTCAAAGTGAAAGAAAAGCCAATTTCCAATTTTACCCAGGGGAAAAAAGAGAGACCCTGAATAAGAAAAGATCTTTAGAAAAATATAAAACCAAGTAGGAGGAATCACACAGCCATAGTAATGAAAACAGCTTGGTACTGGTACAATGATAGACAAGAAGATCAATGTAATATCGTGAAGAATCCAGACATCATCAACTGACATTTGGCAAAGAAACAAAACCCATTAAATAGGGAAAAGACAATTTCTCTAACAAATAGTGCTGGACATTGACCTGCAGAAAACAAGATTCACATCTCACATCATATACAAAAACCAACTCAATATGGATCAAGAATATAGGGATAAAACCAAAAACCACAAAGATCAACAGAGGAAAGTAACAGGAACAAATTTAGAAGCACTAATATATGGCATTAACTGGCTTGTAAACTTAGAGGATAAAAGTGATGAATGGGGCTTTCTGAAAATCAAATCCTTGTGTGCAAAAATAAAAAAAAACTTTTAAAGACGGTAAAAATAAAACCTACAGATTGGGAAAAATATTTGGCAATGATATTTCTAACAAGGGACTCAAATAAAATTTCAAGATTACTACAGCATCTCAAAAAGGAAAAAGACTGATAAAATAATTACAAAATGGACAGAAGATATGAAAAGACTCTTCATCAAAGAGGATATACAAATGGCCAACAATCACAGGAGGAATTGCTCAAAAGAGCTAACAATTAGAGAGATGCAAATCAAAACGAGATACCTCTACAAGCAGGAGAAGATAAAATAGATGAATGGGACTTTCTAATAATCAAATACCTATGCACATCCAAAAACTTCTCCAACATGGTAAAAAGGGAAGCCACAGACTGGGAAAAAGTATTTGGTAATGACATATCAGAGAAGGGACTTATATGCAGAATTTATAAAATACTTGAGCACCACAAGATAAAGGTAAATAATCCAATTGAAAAATGGGCACAGGATATGAACAGACACTTCACCAAAGAAGACATTCAGATGGCCAGTAAGCACATGAAGAAATGTTCAAAATCCCTAGCTCTAAGAGAGATGCAAATCAAAAAACTATAAGATAGCATCTCACCCCAGTCAGAATAGCAAAATTTAACAGAACACCAAGCAACATGCTGACAAGGTTGTGGAGAGACTGGAACCCTTATTCACTGTTGGTGGGAGTATAAAATGGTGTAACCACTGTGGAAGGCAGTATGGCGCTTCCTCAAAAAGTTGCAAAAAGAGATACCATTTGATCCAGCAATTCCACTACTGGGAATATAAAGAGACCATAACTGACATCCAAGCAGATATATGCACACCCATGTTTATCGCAGCTTTGTACACAATAGCAAGGAGTTGGAAACAACCCAGATGTCCATCAACAAACGAATGGATAGAGAAGCTGTGGTATATTCACACAGTGGAATACTACAATGCATTGAAAAACAACAAACTCATGCAATATTATTCAACATGGGTGAGGCTGGAGGACATTATGCTGAGTGAAATATCTCAGTCGCAAAAGGACAAATACTGCATGGTGCCACTGCTGTAAAATGGGACTGATATCAGGGTGGGGGTAAGACTGAGAAAAACTGGATAAATTGTATATACTGCACGGAAACAGATGAGGGAGAGAATAATTTAAAAGTGATGTATGATAGGGTATTATGGTTATCACTAGAGTCCACAATTAAGGTTGCATAGTGGAATGTACTTGGGGCGGTGGCAGGGCTGCGGGAGGATGGTGTACCAGGGAGGGAGTTTTACTTTTCAAAGAGAGGAGCAAAATGGGGGTGAGGTGGAGCTGGGAGGGGAGAGAAGTGCTGAAATGAATGAATGGAAATCCAAAATCTCTGTAAATGTTCATTAAAATTATTAAAATTTTAAAAGTTTTTAAAAAAAAACACGAGATACCATCTCACTCTAGCACCAAGAAATAGCAAAATTTTACAGGATAACAAACAATAAATGCTGGAGAAGATGCTGGAGAGACTGGAACTCTCATGTACTGCTGGGAGGAGTATGCGGAGAGATTGAAATTCTCATGTACTGCTAGTGGGATAGCAAAATAGTACAACCACTATAGAAAGGAATCTGACATTTCCTCAAAAAGGTGAAAATAGAAATCCTAATTGATGAAGCTATTCCACTACTGGGAATATACCTGAAGGAAATCAGAGCTAAGACAGGGATATCTATGATTGTAGCATTATTCACAATACTATGAAGATGGACAGAAGCAGCCCAAATGGATAGAGAAATTAGAGTACATTAACATAATAGAATACCTTGCAGCATTGAAAAACAATGAGGATTTCCTAAAACACTGCTGTGGCATTAGTCTAAAGTTGGCTTTTACAAATATTACATGATGCCACTGTTGTAGAATGGGACTGTCCTTGGGGTTAGGGAGACACTGAGTAAGATGGGTTCAATAATGTATACTGCACTGAAGCAGAGGAGGGAGAGAACCGTCTAAAAGAGAGATGTAACTGGGTATTTCTGTCATCACAGGAGACTAGAGCGAGGGCTGCATGGTGGAGGGGACCTGGGGGAGGGTTTGTAAAACAATGAAAGAATCTTTTCTTTTACTTTTCCATAATTTTTGGACTCATGTACTTATAACTTGTTAGTCAAATTTGTGTCTTCTAGGTTGCAACACCCCCATGATACATCTTGAACGATATGTACATGTACAGCCAAGCACAATCAATAAGAGTGCATCTGAATTCCAAAATCAATCTCCATAATAGTCTATGTGTTTCCTACTGCCAAAGGGGCCCTTTAGAGTAGTGAGAGAAGATCTTCACCCTGAAACCCACAGCGTCCCTTTTCAGCAGGAAGTAGCTAAGAGAATACGCCGTCCCCTTTTCCTTATGACTCAGGGTGAAGTCTCTCTCAGGGAGGAGTGATAGGGAATGGCAAAGGATACACTGACAAAGAAGATTAATCAGAACTGGCTTTGACAAGCACTGTGGCATTTGGACAAGAACAAACTGGGAGGAGGGTAGAGAGAATAGTGCAACAATGAATGAGTGGAAGCCCAAAATCTCTGTAAATGTTTATGAAAACTAATAAAATATAATTATAGAAAAAAAAAAGTTGGCTTTTTTAGCTTTTACACTATCCTTCTTGTCTCTAGCTACCTTTACTGCAGATACATAGTCATACAAACTATCAACAGCTGTGGAACTCGGATAAGGCAAAGAGTGCTTCCCACTCTGGGGACCAAGACTTGAGGGAGACTGAAGTAAAATTCTGGTGAGAGCAAGACACTGGTACTAGGAAAAGGGAGAGAGTGCTTCCCACACTGGGGAGCAAGACTCAAGGGAGACTGGAGCAAGATCCGGGTGAGTGCAAGATGTGGCACTGCAATTGCAGTGGAGAAATTGTCGCAAGGTGTAAGCAGAGGATCCCTGATATAAAGGTAATAGTTCAAAGTTTTGCTTTACATGCCAGATAATTAAGGAGAAGCAGACATATAACTTTACCGAGGTAAAACTTTGCTGGGTAATTGAGGAAACTTCTTGAATTTGTGTTGCTGAATGGAAACCAGGACTTTTACTAATTAAAGAATTGTGATTTGCTGTTAATATAGCTTGGGAATCCTAGACTAAACTTAGACTTGAATTGTGAGATATTCTTTGCCTCTCCCACTCCCCAACCTATTTTGCTAATAAACCCCACTCTTCGTATGACAACTGTAAATAAAGTTTGTGAATCAACAACAAATAAACTTCGTGCTGTGGCTCTAAAGGCACCATGGGGCTGGGCTACAGGCTCTTTATCAGCTTTCTGCTCTAGGGCAGTGAGGAGCTATGCTATTCTCACTTCCACTGGTCCTTTCAGAAAGACACTCAAGGGCCTGTGCCTCCAAGTCCCATTTTCTCTTCTCTAGACAACTACACAAGAGGGCAAATCTAGAGGATAATAAATTGAGTGAAGTCAATCAGTTACAAAAGGACAAACACTGCATAAGACTGCTAATGTGAAAATAAGAGGGTATTGGGGGGAAAGGCGCAGGGAGAACAAAAATAGAATAGAATGCATAAGCAGTGGACATTTTAAAGGACCAAGGAAATGGAAGATTAACCTGGAAAGAATGAACAAATGGACTATAAAGGTACTGGAACCAGGAATCTGTAATAGAATATGTATAACTGTACAAGCAGAAGTAAGGGAGGAGGAACAAAAAGGAAAATAATATAGGGCAACAAAGACTAGTGGATGGATAGATAGATAGATAGATATAGATAGATGGATCAGGTGAAGGGAAGAGACAAGAGTCATGATTTGATGAGATATTATGATAAAAACATTAATTATAATATTTTAAAATTAAATGTATATTAATGAAGTAAACTCAATTAAAATCCATTTTAAAAAAGCAATTATTCAAGATACAATCTGATTGCTGTCAATAAGTTGTCTATCCATAAAAATGAAAAGCTGCAAAAATTATGTGATGGATATATTCATAATAAAAAGATTGCTCCTAAGATTTTTGTATGCCAAAAACCTCTTAAGAAGTCGGGTAGGCTGCAACAAGCAGGTCCTTTTCTAAAGCTGAAACAGATCAAAGATGTGGGACTTACACTGTGGCTATGGTTACGGTGCAGGCTTTAGGGGAGGGCACTTCCTGATCTAGCATGGTTCTTGCTGCCTTTACTGCCTCTCCCAGTCACTTCTCCCTCATCCCCATCCAGGAGTCCTGCCACCACCACCACCCCAGCTCCACACACCATCTGCTCACCAAGGAGAAGACACGAATTGATCCAGTAACCAAAACTGATGGAGCAGGCTGGGTACTATGACGACATAGCCACCTGCAGGAAGGCTGTGATGCAGCAGGGGGCAGAGCTGTCCAACAAGGAGTTCAACCTGCTGTCAATGGCCTATAAGAAAGTGGTCAACAGCTGTGGTCTACCTGGAGGGTCACCTCAAGAATCGAGCAAAAAATCGACATCGTCGACAAGAAGTTGCACCTGATGAAGAACCACTGGAAGAAAGTGGCGTTTGAACTGAGATCATCTTCACCACTGTCCTAAAACTACTGAATAAATATTTAATAGCCAATCCAACTAATCCAGAAGTATTCTATCTGAAATGAAGGGAGATGATTTCCAGTACCTTGCTGAAGTACCATGTGGTTATGAGTAAAAACAAACAATAGATCTTTTTCCGGTTCATAAGCATGATGACTTCTGTATGACATGTGTCACCCATTAAACCTTGTTAACGACACAGGCACATGACCCATCTGACATTTAAAAAAAAAAAAAGATCATTCCCAAGGAGCTTACCAAGAGGCTTTTGATATAAGCAAGAAGGAGATGCAACCCACACATCCTAGCAGCCTGGGGCTGGCTCTTAATTTTTCTGATTTTTACCAAAAGATCCTTAATAACCCAGAGCTTGCCTGTTCACTGGCTAAAACAGTTTTTGATGAGGCCATCGCAGAACTTTATACACTGAATGAAGATTCACATGAAGACAGCACCCTTATCACGCAGTTACTTAGGGACAACCTAACATTATGGACATCAAGAGTATACAGGAGAAGAACAGATGCAGCAGAAGGGGCAGAAAACTAAATGTTTACAGGGTGTCATCCTTCTTCCCCTCAAGAAACATTTTTACACATCTCCATTCCTTATTCCACTTGGATTTCCTATAACAAAGAAGCCTACTCATTTAGGGAATCAACTGTTTATACTCTTTTCACACTGCAGCTGTGGGAAAACTATTCCTTAATTTGTATTTGTCTTGTTCTTCTTGGTGTACAGTTACTGCTACAGAAAAGTATTAAAAACTTCATTTCATATAAACATAAGTAACTGCCAAACACTTATGCAGAAGCCAAGTCATCTGAACCAGTTCTATAAATGATTAAGTATGAATGTGAAGATGTATAAAGGTAGTTAATTACAATTAAAAAGAGTGTTCTGCTTAACATCTTAATTTCTAAATTCATTCCCTTACTATTATCTGGGGTTCCTTTCAGTAAACAATTTTGCATGTTCTTAATGTATTCCTTTTAGTGGGAATCCCGAAGTATTAGACGGCATAGGAAAACATTAGATATTTCTGGCTTGAGGGTCATTGGGTTCACACACTGAAGTGTCTCCTAGACAATACGTTATGGAGGTCATATATATTTATGATAAAAGGTAGTTTCCTTGTTCACTCTTCATTTGCTGCTGTTTAAGTTGACAACTTCCCTTCCCAATAAAAATTTGCTTTCACTCTTGCTTTGTAGTTCTGGTATACACTTTATTATGTAATAGAAGTAGCATGTTGCTGTAAGAATGCAAACATTTCGGTTTTGATTTCCATCTCTCTTATTACCAGTGATTTGGAGCATTTCTTCATGTGTCTGTTGGCCATCCAAATATCTTCCTCTCTGAAAATTCTTTCCATGTCTATTGCCCATTTTGTAAATGAGTTATAAGGCTTTTTCTGGTGGAGGCCCATGAGAATTCTGTAAACTTTCATTATGAGGCTCTTGTCTCAGATGGTATTATCAAATGTTTGTTCCCAATCAGAAGGTTCTTTTTTCACCCTGCTGGGAAAAGTTTCATTCATAAATTTTATCCTCTTCAGATCATGTGTTTCTGGCTGTATTTGGCAGTCTCTTTATACTGCGGACTAGGGCTTCTAAGCTTGATCACAGTTTGTCTCTTATGAACTTTATGATTTTAGGCTTTACTCCCAGGTCTCTGATCCACCGTTAGTTGATTTTTGTGTATAGTATCAGATGTGGATCCTATTTCAGCTTTCTGCAGGTGGAAGTCCAGTTTTGCCAACACCATTTGTTGAAGAGGTTGTATACCAATATTCATAGCAGCATTACTCACCATTGCAAGAACATAAAAATAGCCCAGATATCCAAACACAATAGAATAGATTGATAAATTGTGGTAAGTCATACAATGGAATACTATGCAGCACACAGGAACAATGATTTTCTAAGTTATTACCTAACTTGCTAGGGACGAGAGAGCATTATGCTGAATGAACTAACTCAACAAGACAAATATTGTATAAAACCATTATTGTAGAATGAGAGTGAGAATTAGAGGGGGTGATGCAGAAAGATGAGGATGTGCAGGAGAAGGAGGGATTAATCATAGGGTTGTACAATTTGATGGGGTGGGTGGGGAGGGAAACTGGAAGAACAATGTATTCGAATTTTGTAAATAAACTAGTATTTTTAAAAAAATGCAAGCACTGCTTTTGGCCATTAAAATGGAGGTCATTTCTTAATATACTAGAAAGAGGAAACAAAGTATACAAGTCTAAGTCTAGAATTTTAGTCCTTTCCATGCAGATTTGTGCAGGAGAGGGTGTCCAGTTTGTCTAGTGGCTGTTATTTAAAGAGTTAAACCATAATTGTGCGTTGCTAATCACTGACTGTAATAAAAAAAAACCCTTGTGAAAATGTTATATACTCTGTAACAGCAGAGTAACATAAAACTATATTTTATAAGCAAACAAAAAAAACCTCATAAGAGTTTGTTATTTAATTTGAAAGTTTAAGATCATGATTTCATACAACATGCCAGTTACATAGCTAATGTTAATGTTTACCTCCTACCTCCTTATAAAATGCTCGAGGTGTAAAAAGCTCACAGTGACTATCCAAAGTAAAACTGATTTGTATGACCCTGGAGGATATTATGCTGAGTGAAATATCTCAGTCACAAAAGGGCAAATATTGCATAAGGCCACTGTTGTAAAATGGGGTTGAGGGAAGACAGAAAAGGAGGGTAGGAATGATGTATACTGCATTGAAACAGACGAGGGAGAGAACTGTTTAAAAGGGACATATGAATGGGTATTGTCATTACAAAAGTCCAGAGTGAAGGCTGCATAGTGGAGTGGACTTGGGGGGAGGGACTGTCTATCAATGAAAGTATTTCTTTTCAAAGAGAAGCGTGAACTGGGGGGGGAAGGGAGTAGGGAGAAAAGTGCAACAATGAATGACTAGAAACCTTAAGTCTCTGTAAACTTTTATTAAAATTAATAAGAAAAAAAGAATTTGTATTCAAGTGGAACAAAACCAAACAGGGAAAAAAATGGTAGGTATGAACAGAATGAGGAAACAAAATGTATGGTTGCTTGCCTCTGAAAAACAACTGTTTCCTTTGCCATGAGATAAGAACTACTGGATGGTGCTTAGCTATCATTAATTAAAGATTGTACACCCATGTTTATCACGACTTTGTTCACAATAGCAAGGCATTGGAAACAACCCAGGTACCCATCAACAAACAAATGGATAGAGAAGCTGTGGTATATTCACATAATTCATATGCTGCGTTGAAAAACAAGGAACTCATGCAATAGTATTCAAAATGGGTGAGCCTGGAGGGCATTATGCTGAGTGAAATATCTCAGTCACAAAAGGACAAATACTGAATGGTGCCACTGTTGTAGAATGGGACTGACATCAGGGTTGGGGTAAGATTGAGAAAAACTGGATAAATTATGTATACTGCATTGAAACAGATGAGGGAGAAAATAATTTAAAAGCGATATATGATAGGGTATTATGGTTATCACAAGAGTCCAGAATTAAGGTTACATAGTGGCGTGAACTCAGGGCAGTGAGAGGGGTGGGGTGGGGGGGATTGTACACCAAAGAAAGAATTTTATTTTCAAAGAGGAGCAAACTGGGGGGGGGCAGGGGAGGGCTGGGCAGGGAGAAATGTGCAACAATGAATGAATGGAAATCCAAAATCTCTGTAAATGTTCATTAAAATTAATAAAAATTTTTTTTAAATGAGAAAAAAAGATTCTACAGAAGATTCAAATATAGAAATATACAAAAATATCAAATGAAGAGTGAGGAAATAGAATGGCATTTTAAAGCATCACTGACTCCAGAGTTCCTGGAGCCATGAGGTTGGATAAATCTCTGAACTAATTGCCCTGGAATAATCTTTAAACCTTAAAGCAAAAATATCTCCTGAAATCATGGTACCAAACAAAAATTTATCTTAAGCTCCTCCAATGGAGAAAGATGGGCAATCTTTCATGCAATTAACTCTGTGAAAACCTGCTGGAAGGTCAGATATGAGTCAGTTACCACTTGATGGCACACAATAGTAACAACAGCCATGACCACTGTGCTCTTTTCAAATTTATATATACAGAATTAATAAAAACAACAAAAAAATTAGACAAGAAATTTAGAGGACAGTTTCCTACTATGCATATCCATAAAAACAACTAAGTAGAAAAATATATACTCACAGAAACACCATGGAACTAGAACTGCCCACAGTGTTATCTAGCCTGCAAACTTCATAAAATCACATTACCAGGTTTTTCTATGGTGTCACTGATAGATCTGAACCACAAATTTACCAGTTAGCAGCTTAAGCCATAAACATTACACTACAAGGACAGCATCTTTGGTAACTGTTGTTGCAATCAAGTTGAAACCAACTTATAGCTGACCCTCCAGTGGGTTTTTGAAGGCACTACGTCCCACGGGAGGAGACTGCTTATCATTTTCCAGTGGAACATCTGGTGGATATGAAAAGCTCCTTAGAACTAGGCCACCAGAGTTCCAGTTAGCAGCTGAACACTTAAACACTGCACTACAATGACAGCATTCCTGCTTATTAGAGAAACACAATTTAAAAACATGTTAAGAAATGAACTCAGGCACAGCCATGTTTATTGCAGCATTACTCAACAATAGCAAAGAGATAAAAACAGCTTAGATGCATGTCAAAAATTGAACAGATAAAGTATCGTACATTCACGCAATGGAATAAGGTACAACATTCAAAATTAACACATAAAACACTATGCAATGTGGATGAGTCTGGAAGACATTATGCTGAATGAAATTATTTCAGTGACAAAGGGAAAAATACTACATAAGCCTATTATTGTAATAATAGGATTGAGAGAGAGGGAGAGGAGAATAACAGGAAAAGAATGGATAATGAATACTCACTGGAATGAATGAAGAACATTATGAAAGGAATGGACAATAAATTATGTGGATGACAATTAACAGTCATACAAGGGGAATTAAGTGGACAAAAAGGATGGAAAGTGTGCATGCATGAACGGATAGTATTTTAAAAGTTTTTTTAAAAACCCTGATGCAGGGGAGCTCTGGTGGCCTAGTGGCAAGAAACTGTACTGCAATCCCAGAGGTATGTGGTTCAAATCCGCCAGATGCTGTGCTGGAGAAAGAGGGGCAATCTCCTCCTGTACCTGTCGGATCTGATTTGACAGTACATGCACAAAATACAATAAAGGGGTTTTTTTTTAAAAAAAAACAAACCTGATGCAAGTTCACCATGAGTACTATCATTTTTAAACGTGGAAAACAGCAAGTGTCAGGGACGATGTAGAGAAGTTGTTAAAAGCTTCATACATTGCTAGTGGGATTTTAAAGTGTTGCAGTCACTGTGGAAAAGTCTGACAGTTTCTCAGAGTTAAACAGGTAAGTATCACATGATCCAATAATATCAATTCTAGTGATATATCCAGAAGAGCTGAAAACAGGTACTGATACTGAACAATGTTCACATATTATTGAGAAAATTAAATAGCTTAAATGTCTATCAACACAAATATATTTTTAAAATGTGTATGTGTGTGTAAATATATACACACAGAGAACATTACTCAGCTTGAAGTCCTAAATGCTACATCATAGGTGAATTTTAACACTGCTGCTGTTTCTAAGTATCCTATCACATAAGTGTGTTCCAATTCAAAGTGACCTGCTCTTACATAATAACAGAATAAAAGTGTGTCCAATTCAGCACCATCCTCACAAACTGTGCTATGATTAATCCCATTGTTCTAGTCACTATGTCTATCTATCTCATTTATACTCACCCTCTCTCTCACTAACCCTATACATTTTTCCAGGTATCATGTCCTTAAAGGATGGCCCCTCCTAATAAAATGGCCATGTACATAAGATGAAGTCTCACCATCCCGACTCACAAGAAACACTCTGGCTGCATTTCTTACAAAAAAAACCCCCCCACACACGTTTATTTGGATGTCATTTTAAAGACTAAGTTATGCCTGAGCCAGATCATTCTTTCATAAGCATGTGAAAGTTAGACAATGAATACAAAAGACTGAATAACTAGGGCCTTAAAGACATTGTACTGGGCCCCACCATACAGAGGACCTAGCCTCAGAGCCTGGACACCCCAACACCTAGAGGACGGCCAGGTGCTGTCCCTCTGAACACCGCAGAGACATTAATATCACAGGCGAACCCATTTCCTCTCTTCTAAACTGGAGCAACTTTGACTGGACTACATGGGATAAAAATGTGTGGCAGTTTGCTTCCAAAAAGTTCACAGACTTGGAAACCCCGTGGAGTAGTTCTAATTTGTTGGTGGTGGTGGTCTGTGGAGTCGAGTCGCTTGGGACTCATAGAGACACTATCTACAACAACCCTAAAACCTGTTCTGTCCTGTGCCAGTCACTGTTAATCCACCTCATAGAGGGCCTTCCTCTCCTGCGCTGTCCCTCCACGCTCCCAAGCATGATGTCCCTCTCCAAGGACCAGTCTCGCCTTACATGTCCAAAGTACGTATGGTTGTTACAACATAGGATCAACTTGATGAAAATAGGTTTGATTTGGTTTTGCATTGTTTATCATTATTTCTTATATTTCAGTGTTGCTGTAACAAATTATTTTCCATCTGCCTTACTAAAGTTCTTTGTTCCTTGATATTTCCTCATAATTGTCTACTGACACCAGACATCTTTTATTTTCTAGGTATATTTTTACATTTAAAAAATGGCTCCACTAAAAAATACAGTTCTAGGTTGACGATTTTCATTTGGTATTTTAAAGGCACTATTTCATGAGTAAATGGCTCCCATCATCTCTGTTTTGTAAAGTGAGCTATTACGACTGATGTAATTTCTTTGAAAAGAAAACTTTTTTCCCCTCTAGATATTAAGACCTTTTTTTATGTTTGAGTTTGATTATCCCATCAACAAATGGACAGTAACACTGGTATACTCACACAATGGAATACTACACAGCACTGAAAAACAAAGAACTTGTAACCCTAGAGGACATTATTTTCAGTGAAATATCTGTCATAAAAAGACAAATACTGGTGAGCTCTGATGGCCTAGTGACAAGAAGCTGTACTGCATTCCCAGAAGTGCACGGTTTGAATGCAGCAGATGCTCTGCTGGAGAAGGAGGGACAATCTCCTCCTGTACCAGTCAGATCTGATTTGACAGTACACACAAAAAAATAATAAAATTTAAAAAATTTTTTTTAAAAAGGACAAATACTGCATGGCATCACTGTTATAAAACAGGACTAACACGGGGAGTTGGGAGGAAATTTTCACAAGAGTGGATAATGACCATTACATTGGAACAGATGAAGGAAAGAACTGTCTAGAAGGGACATATGATTAGGTATTATAAGTATGACAACAGCCCAAAATAAGAGGTACGTTGCAAAAAGGATTGGAGGAGGGAGATGGGAAGGGAGGTGACTGTGCAACAATAAATGAGCATTTTTTTTTTAAAAAACAAAGTGCACTGGGAGTGAAGGAAAGAAGGGAGAAGGGAGGAAATGTACAACAATGAATTCATGAAAATGCAACTTTTCTCTAAACTTTCATTAAAATGAAATAGAAAAAAATTTCTAAAAAACCATGTGTGATTATAATATGTGTAATTATTGGCTTTGTTTATTTCGCCCCCAGCTTGTAGAGCTTAGAGAACTAATAGGGTTTTATCTTTCAACAAACTAACTTTCGAACATTTTATTTGGTCTCTCCTTTTTGGACATATGGTATGTGGTGGTGGTCTGTGCAGTCGAGTCGCTTGGGACTCATAGAGACATTATCTACAACAACCCTAAAACCTGTTCTGTCCTGTGCCAGTCACTGTTAATCCACCTTTTACACATATGGTAAAATTTTTCACTTTATCTATTTTCATTTATTTGTATGTAAATTGTAAATAGTGTACACTGTGTCAGTGTATCCACAAGTATACATTTATTACATACAGATACTCTGGATTGTGGAGGAGAAAGAAAGATAAAGCACAGTCTTTTCTATTTACCAGTGCTTAGGTTCACTGCAGATCTTGGAGGAGAATTTGTTTCTTCAGATTCCTCTGATGAGTGTGCCAGGAAGTCATGAAGCTTCTGTACCAAAGTATTCAGCTTGCTTTCACTAGAAAACCAAAAATTAAAAGAACTTTCTTGATTAGACTGTCATATTTAATAAGGTATAAAGCATTAATAAACTGGAAAACATACCCATACCTACATGGGAACGCTGATGACCTAATGGTATGAAGCTGTGCTGCAATTTTAAACGTACATGGTTTGAATCTACCAGCTGCTCCAGAGGAAAAGGATGAACAATCTCCTCCCTGCAATTAACGAGACTCTGAAAATTCACTAACAGTTCAGCGATGGGTCAGTTCTGACTCCACAATACATAACAGCCATTCCTAGACCAAGGAGCTGGTGTCTGAACAAAGCCAAGGGAACACTATATGATTCAAAATCAGGAAAGTAGTGTCAGAAATGTTAAGTTTTTCTCTATAAATTTAGAATCTATATGAAGAACAAATCATTTGAGAGTTTAAACTTTATGAAGAGGAATGTGATGACAAAACCTTACTCACCAAAACTGAGCAGGACTTGCAGCATTTGCTGTAGAACTTCAAGTACTGCAGCCTTCAATATGGATTGTTCTGATTATGTATTAAGACAACAAAGATCCTCACAACCTGGCCAATTGGCAATATCACAACAGATAAAAGGTTGGGGTTATTAACAATTTCCTCTTGCATCATCAGGAAACCAAAAAACAAGTTGTTTGGGGTACATATCTGTTGGTATGGACCTCTCCAGAGTGCAAAAGAGTAATACATCAGTCTGGAGAACAAGGTACACCTGATCCAGGCCATGGTCTTCTCAACTGCTTGCTATGCCTCTGAGAGATGGACAATGAACAAGAATGGCACAAGAAGAACTGATGCCTTTTGAGTTATACTACTGGAGGAAAATAGGAACATACCATAGATTACCAAGAGAACAAACAAGTCTGTGCTGGAGAGCGAAACCAGGTTGCTTCTTGGAGCTAAGAATTTTGAAACTCTGTTCTAACATATTCTGGGCATGTTGCCAGGAGGAACCAGTCCTTAGAGAAGGGTAGAAGGTCAGAGCAATAGAGGAAGACCCTAGATAAGATGGATGGACTAACAGTGACTGTGGCAATGAGGGCAGTAAGTGTTTCAGAGATGAGGTTGGCTCAGGATAAGGCAAGGTGCATAGGGTCACTTTTGACTTGTAGTCCACTCAATGGCTCATAACAATATAAATCTTCTGAAAATAAACATACTAGGGAAAAGTCGTCTTTTTCTTGTGGACTTGTTTTCATTTTCTTCAGCCTCAACTTCAACTTGCACATGAGTAATTGATGCTCTGACCCACAGTCAGCCCCTGGCCTAGTTTTGATTGCTACTATTGAGCTTCTCCAGTGATTCCTCCCACAGATGTAGTTAATCTGATTATTATGCAGCCCACCACATGAGATTCATGTGTAGAGTCACCATTGGGTTTTTTTTCCCATTGGTATCTTTTAAAAAAGGTTTTTGGAATAAAAAATAATTAAATTAAAAACACAAAATTCGATCATTCTATTTCCAGCCTCATTTATATCACCAAGGTCGTATTTTCAGACTACTATTCTTCACTGTTCCCAATGTTTTCATTCCATTCACCAATTATGATTTTGACTGCATGTTCCATCTATCTCGGAATACAAGATATGGTACAAATTTTCAATTTCTTCTTCTTTGGCAATAGATGTAGGAGTATGTATTTGAATAACAGACATATTACAGGTTTTCCTTGTATGTGTATGGATAATATCCTGTCACTCATACATTGTATTTCAGGACAAAGCTTGAAATGGTCTTTCTGACTATGAATGCAACACCATTCTTCTTCGGTTTTTCATTCCCACTATAGTAGTATCATATGATTATCTGATTCAAGTGACCCAAGCTAGTCCATCTCATTTAATCTCACTAATGCCTAGTACTTGAAAGCAGGAGTGGCATCCAACTCTATGAACTTTGATAAATTATGAGTTATAGAAAGGTTCTTTTGTTTATAGGGTTGCTATAAGTCATGTTCAACTCGATGGCAATCAACAACAACGCCTAGTATGTTGATGTTCATGCGTTCCATTTCATTTTTCACAATTTCTAGTTTTCTAACATTCAAGCTACGTACGTCCCATGTTCCAATTATTAAAGGATGTATGCCATTATTTTTCCTCATTTTGACTGACTGACAATCTAGGGTCTACCACTACTGCTGCAACTATCTGTGTTCCTCCACTGTTCATAATTTTCAGAGGCCTGTTATTTAAGAAATGGATGGTCAATCCTGCTCCCCAGTCTGTCTTAATCTGGGAGTTCTACTAAAACTTGTCCACCAGGGGTAACCCTGGTGGCATATGACACACAGGTGGCCTACCTTTCAGTATCACAGCAACCAACAAGTTATCTCAGTACAGCAAACTGACAGGTCTACCCCAACACAACAAACTGACAATTTAGTTTGTAACTCTAATTGCAAATTAGTCTTCACACAGGCCCAAGAACCACAGGCTCAATGGTCCAACCAACTTATAATCACAAAGGCCTACCCACTGAGTCCTAACTGGTTTAAACAACAGGTTCCCAGCCCACAAGTGATTGTTAATTAAATAAAAAATACCAAACAACTCACACCTGTTAATTAAATAAAAATGATCAAACAGCCCACACTTGATAGTTAAACAAACAAAAAGGACCTACCTTCCAGAATCCAACTGCTTCAAACAAGAAGCTCTCAAGCAGGCCCCAACCAGCTTTAAATCACAAAGGCCTCCCCACCAGGTCTTAATTAGTTTAAACAATACTTAATTACCCAACTGGTTTAAACATACTTACTTTGGATTAATTACTTTAAAACAAGTTACAAATTATTACCCTTGACCTAATCATCAGATATAATATACATACATGCCTATCATGAAGAATTGATGTCTTTTGAGTTGTGATGCTGGAGAAAAACCTTGAATATACAATGGACTGCCAAGAAAACAAATAGGTCTTAGGGTGAAACCAAGTTTCTCCTCAGAGGCTAGGATTTTGAAGCTCCATTTAATATACTTTGGGCAAGTATGTGGTCAGAAGGGACCCATCCTTGGACAAGGACATCCTGCTCAGAAGGGTGGAGGGATGATGCAGGAATGGAAGATGCCAGATGAGATGGACTGAAACAGTAACTAGGACAATGGTCAGTGTGTGTCAAGAGTCCGTGTGATTGGCTGAGGACAGGGCAGGCTTCAAAGCTGTTGTACATAGGGTCACTATGAGTCGCAGGTGACTCATCAGCACAAACAACAAAAACAACATCATCATGATAATATGTTAAAAGAAATCACTAAAATTCTGGTGGAACACAAATATAATTTAAGACTAAATTCCAGATTCTCAACAAAAACCTTGCCTGAAAAAAAGCAATGGTCAGAAATAAAAAATCCTGAAAGAAAGAAAAAAAAAAAACCCAACTGGGAAGTAAAAATTCTATACTCATAAAAAATGTCCTTCAAATACAATGATGACATTATGACACTTACACAAAAAGAAAACGTGAAAGAATTTTTGAAAATACTATTTTTTTTTTCACTCTTCTGTTTATTGTTGACAAAGAGGGCTTTAAATACCTTCGGAATCAATTATATTGTTGAAAATATATACAACTAAACAGTTTCTCCATGTACAACACAGGTCATTTATTATATTCTTCAATTGTGCAACCCTTTTCCCCCTTTTATTTGTACTGCTTTGCATGTAATTATTCAGATACAGTGTTTTATGCATGTGCACTGTGTTTTATACAATCCTTCATTTTCATGTTTCCTTCATGTACACTGTTTTATACAATCATTCATATACACTGTATGTTACAGAACTGATTACTATTCATCTATACCTTTCTTTTCAAATGCACGTTCAATCTCTCCTTTCAACTCCACCCCCCAATCTTCCCACTAAACTCTACTATCCTAGTAATCTCCCTCTTTATCCTTTTTCAGCCCCCTTATCCTTTCTCAATCCCCTTTTTAATATTTTTTCCCAGTAATGGTCTTATGCAGTATTAGTTCTTATAAGACTGAGATATTTCATTCAGCATAATGCTTTCTAGACTCCCCTACATTATATAGTATTATACAAAATTATTGTTCCTTAGTGCTGCATAATACTCCACTGTACGAATGTATCACAATTTCTCAATCCAGTCTAAGGTTGATGGGAATTTGAGCTGTGTTCATTTCCTTGCTATTGTGAATAATGCCACTAGGAACATAGGTTTACAGAAAATAAGAATCATCTTGGGAGCACTCTGGTGGCACAAAGTATATAAAGAGTTGCACGGTTAACCCAAAGGTCATGCATCTCTGGCACATCTCCACAGTAAAGACAGGCAATCTCCTCTAACAGGATTTACAGCTTCAAAACCACACCCAACAATATACTAAAAAAATTTCAAAATTGAAAATAAAAAAAAGACAACCCAATTTAAAGGTTTAAAACAAAAACTATGAATATACATTTATGCATAAACACAAAAAGGTCAATAGTAAACAAAGAGATGTTGAAAATACTTAATCATTACCAGTGCCATTCTGTCTCATGGTGACTAACGTATGTATGAGTACTACCGTTCTGCTTAGCACTTTGAATGGCTGATGTTTTAGAAGTAGATCACTAGATGGATCTTAACCTGTATCCAATGTAAACCCACATATGATTAGAAGCATTAGCCATCTGCAAAACTCAGGGACTCCTATTGGTCATTGTTAAGGGTCAGCAAGTCAATTGTGACTCACAGCAACACAATGAAGATTAAGTGTCATCAAGCTGGCTGTATTAAGAGCCATCAAGATTAAGCTTGCTCTCAATGAAGAGCAAATCTGTACTCTATCCTGTGTCATCCTCAGAATCTCTGAAATACTAGAGCCCACTGTTACAGCCACTGTGTCAATACATCTTACTAAGGGTCTTCCTTTTGTTAACCCTCCACTTTTCCAAATATGTATTTTTCCCAAGGACCAGTCTCTCTTACTACCATGTCTAATATATCTTAGACAAAGTTTCATCATGCTTGCCCGTAAGGAGCACTCTTGTTGCACTTTTCCCAAGACATATGTGTTTGTTCTTTTTTACAGTTCATGCAATAGTACTCTAACACCACAATTCTAAAGCACTGATTATTCCCCAATCATCCTTATTCACTGTTCCTCTTTCAGGCGCATGGCAATGGCTTGGATGCACCTCAGTCTTTAAGCTGATATCACTGCTACAAAGTTCCTGACAGATTTTTTCAATACCTATCAAGATTACATATTTTATCTTTTTATTTCTTTATTGTAGGTATGAAGGCTGTGGGCCCAAAGAAGATTAAATCATTGACTTCAATCTTTTTTCCATCTATCATGATGTTACTCATCTACACAAAGGTAAGGATTTTTTACTTCTATTGTTGCAATGTAATCCATAATGAAGGTTATAGTCTTTGGTCTTCTGCAGCATTTCAAGTCTTACTATTTGTTAGCAAAATTGTTTCATCTGCGTAACACAGGCTGTTGATGAGTCTTCCACCAACCTTGGTGCCACATTCTTCTTCATAAAGCCCAACTTCTCAAATGATTTATTCTGCAGATAGACTGAATAGATGTGAAGAAAGAATACAACCCTGATGCACACCATTCTTGATTTTAAACCATTCAATGTTCTCTTACACAGTTTTGCATGACCAAAATTGACTGTTCTCATGGAGCTCTGGTGGCCTAGTGGCAAGTAGCTGCACTGAAATCTCAGAGGTACGCAGTTTGAATATACCAGATACTCTGCTGGAGAAGGAGGGGCAATCTCCTCCTGTCAGATTAAATTTGACACTACACACAATAAGAAAATTAAAAAATTGAGTGTTCTGGGGATCCCATTCTTCTCAATATCCGCCAAAATTCCTGGTGGTCTACAATCAAATGCCTCTGCATAGTCAAAATACAGATCTATATCCTTTCAGTGTTCTCTGCTTTCAGCCAAGAGCCATCTGACATCAGCAATAACATCTCTGGTGCCAAGGTCTCTTCTAAATCCAGTATATATTCCTGGCAAATCTTGGATCTAGATGTTTTTACTAATCTTCAGCAAGAGTTATTTTGCATGTGACATTAATGATAAAAAAAACATTAATGATACTATTCAGTAATTTCCACATTCTGTAGGATCACCTATTCTGTGAACAAGGATCTCCTCTAGCTGTTTTCCCGAGATCGTGACACAGCCTGGTGAGCAAGTCAAGGACTGCATCTTTTTGTTGAAACATGTCAACTGGTAGTTCATCAATTCCTCTTTTGGCAGTGCCTTCAGTGCAGCTGTAACTTCTTTCATTATAATTGCTTTTGATCATATGCTAATTCCTGAAATGGTTCCCTGTTAACTAATTCTTTCTTGGTACAGTGATTCTATACATTCCTTGAATCTTTCTTTGATGCCTTCATGCATTGTTCAAGAATTACCCACAGAATCCAACTTGAGGCTTGCATTTGTTCATTAGTTCTTTCATTTGAGAAATGTTCTTTAGAAATTTCATTATAAAATACTGCTTTGTATTCTGAAAACTACCCTTGGAATCTTCGGTTTATCTCTTTTACTTTGACATGTCTTCACTTTCTTTTTTGAAAACATAAATCAAAATCCCTCTATGAGGTGGATTGATTCAGTGCCTGGGGTACTTGGGATGGGTGTGTCAGAGGCAATGAGATTGGCACAGGATAGAGCACGGTTTAGGGCTGTTGTACATAGGGTCGCTATGAGTCGCAGACGACTCGACGGCACATAACAACAACAACATATCAAGATCCCAATAAAACAGAATTCAAGAGTTTTACTTTACAATAAATTGGGTTGTGATGAGTCTGAATTAACTCCACAGCAACCGGTTTGAATTTTAGTTTGAGACGGGTGTAACTAAGTCTAAAAAGAGCAAGATGTGTTGGCTATATGTTGTTGTTGTTATGTGTCATTGAGTCACTTGCGACTCATAACAACCCAATGTACAAAAGCCCTAAGCCCTTCCTATACTGTGCTAAGCCTGCTATTTCTGACACATCCATCCCCATTAGCCCAGTCACTGAATCAATTCATTTCTTCTCTCTTGTGCTGTCCCTCTCCAATGATTAGTCCCACGTTGCAACCAATCCAAAGTATGTCAGACGAAGCTTCAGAATCCTTGCCTCCAAGGAGCATCCTGGTGTCTCACTCTCTAGAACGAAGAACCTGTTTGTTCTCCTGGCAGTTCATGGTATATTCAGTACTCTTCTCCAGCACCAAAGCTCAAAGGCATCAATTCTCCTTCCATCATCCCTAATCACTGTCCAGCTTTCTGATGCAGAGAAAGTAACTACAAAAACTATGACCTTGTGACATCATCCATAGCCACTGGTGAGAGTCAGCGCCTAGAGCCATCAGGGGCTTTAAGCTCGTTGCCCACTGCTGTGGTGTAGACAGCTGAAACCCAGACCCCGACAGGCACCTGGGGGGGGGACCCCCAGACTCTACTTCATGCTCTGCTGGAGAAGGAGAGGCAGTCTCCTGTACCAGTCAGATCCAATTTGACGGTACACACACACTTTTTCTTCTTCTTTTTTAAAAAAGACTACTTCAGCCGTCGCGGCCCTCTGCCCGGGGCGGGCTGCCCTCGGCCCCCGGCGAACCGATGCAGCCCTCAGGAGCAAGAAGGCAAGCAGCTGTAACCCAAGACCACCAGTAAGGTGATAAAGCGTCCTCCCTTCCCCCCTTTATATCTACGCCCCTGTTTAGCATGAAGCAGCCAGAGAGTTGGCATCCAATTCCCAAATCAATAAGACAATTGGTTTAATTACTATTGGAAAATGCTTGTCATTCCTCTGTAGCATCTGGTCCCCACTGGACCCTCATCATTTCCTTCACCTGCTCCCCCCACCAACCAAACTGTGCAGCTCTGCAACTGGATCCTGGCCCATCCTCACCCTTCCGCCCCCAAGCCTCACCTCCTTGTACCCCCAATATGTTTGTCCCAAAAAAAAAATTAATAAAAAGAAAAAAAAACAACAACTATGACCTGGATCAGGCACAATTTAGTCACCATACTGACATTATTGCTTTTTGGTACTTTGAAGAGGTCGCTGACAGCAGATTTGCCCAATGCAATTCATCTTTTCATTTCCTGGCTGCTGGTACCAAGGTTGTTGATTGTGGAGCCAAGCAAACTAAAGCTGTTAACAATTTCTTCATCATCTATTATGATGCTGCCAATCGGCCCAGTGGTGAGAATCATTGTTTTCTTGATGTTGAGCTTCAATCCATACTGAAGACTTCAGTCCTTGACCGTCTGCAGCAAGCGTTTCATGCCCACCTCAGTTTCAGCAAGCAACACTGTCATTTGCAAGGTTGTTGATGAGTCTTCCTATAATCCTGATGCCACATTCCTCCTCATAAAGCCCAGCTTCACGAATGATCTGTTCAGCATACAGATTGATGAAAAAGTTTGGAGACAGGACACATCCCTGACACACTCTCTTCCTGATGGTGGTGGTTGTTGTTGTTGTTGTTGTTGTTATGTGCTGTCGAGTCGCTTGCAACCCATAGCGACCCTATGTACAACAGGCTTAAACCCTGCTCTATCCTGTGCCAATGGCACTGCCTCTGACACACCCATCCCGATTACCCCAGTCAGTGAGTCTATCCACCTCATAGAGGGTCTTCCCCTCTTGTGCTGTCCCTCCATCCTCCCAAACATGATGTCCCTCTCCAAGGACCTTTCCCTCCTTAGAACTTGTCCAAAGTATGTCAGACAAAGCCCCAGAATCCTTGCCTCTAAAGAGTAGCCCGGTTTAACCCTCTCCAGGATGAATCTGTTTGTTTTCTTGGCAGTCCATGGTACCCTTAATACTCTTCTCCAGCACCCACAGCTCAAAGGCATCAATTCTCCTTCTATCCTTCCTAGTCATTGTCCCACTCTCTGATGCATAACAAGTGACTGCAAAGACCACAGCCTGTATCAGAAGCACCTTAGTCTCCAGAGTGAAACCACTGCTCTTCAGTACCCTGGACAGGTCCCTAAAAGCAGACTTTCCCAACACAATACATTTTTTTTATTTTCTGGCTACTGATACCAAGAGTGTTGACCGTGGAGTCAAGCAGACGAAAGTTGTTAACAATCTAAATCTCTTCACCATCCATCCTGATGTTGCCAATTGGTCGAGTGGTGAGAATCTTTGTCTTCTTGACATTGAGCCTCAATCCATACTGAAGGCTGCAGTCCTTGACCCTCTGCAGCAAGTGCTTCAAGTCCTTCTCAGTTTCAGCAAGCAGGGTTGTCATCTGCATAACACAGATTGTTAATAGATCTTCCACCAATCCTGACGCCACACTTCTCCTCACAGAGTCCAACCTCTCGGATAATCTGTTCTGCATACAGGTTGAAAAGCTATGGAGATAGGACACATCCCTGCTGTATGACTTTCCCAGTTCTGAACCATGCAGTGTTTCCTTGCTCTGTTCTGATGACTGTCTCTTGGTCCAAGTATAGATTTTGCATTAGCACGATCAAGTGTTCTGGGATTCCCATTCTTCTCAGAGTCAGCCAAACTTTGTTATGATCCACACAGTCAAACGCCTTTGCATAATCAATGAAACACAGATAGACAGTCTTCTGATATTCTCTGCTTTCAGCTAACATCATCTAACATCTGCTAGAATATCCCTAGTATCACGACCCCTTCTAAACCCTGTCTGGACTTCTGGCAGTTCTCTGCTGATGTGCTGTTCCGGTCGCTTTTGAATAATCTTCAGTAAAATCTTGCTTGCATGTGAAATCAATGACATCGTTCTATAATTTCCACACTCTGTTGGGTCACCCTTCTTTGGAATGGGAACAAATATAGATCTCTTCCAGTTGGCCAAGTGGTTGTTTTCAGATTTCTTGGCACAACTTGGTAAGCACATCCAGGGCAGCATCTGTGCGCGGAAATACGTCAACTGGTATACCATCTATTCCTGGGGGCCTTATTTTTTGCTATTTCCTTCAAAGCAGCTTGTACTTCTTCCTTCATTACCATAGGCTCTTGCTCATTAAATTCTTCTGTGTCTGCCAATTCCTTTTGATACAGTGACTCAGTATATTCTTTCCATCATCTTTTAATACTTCCTGGATCATTTAATATTCTGCCTAAAGCATCCTTGTTTATAGCAACTCAAGGTTTGAATTTGTTCTTCAGTTCCTTGAGGTTAAGAAATGCTAAACGAGTTCGGCAATTTTGATTTTCCAACTCCAGCTCCTTGCACATTTCATTGTAATCTTTTGTTTTGTCATCCCGTGCTGCCCTTTGGAATATTCTATTGAGCTCTGTAGTATCTTGAATTCTTCCTTGTGCTTTGGCTTCTCTGTGCTCCAGTGCAATCTTCAGAGTTTCTTCTGCTTCTGTCTTTGTAATGACCATTTGCACTCTTCCTGGACATCCTCCCACAACTTTAACTCATATTAATTGGCTCAACAAGAATGTAGAAAACGTCATGCTCCTGCTGCAGCTTTAAGAGAAATATAAAACAACATGGAAAGCCTGACATATTTGTGAAACATGTTATAAAACAAATATTAAAGAATCTCACAGTGGGATTAACTCTCAAGGATGATCTGCAAATTAAATATGGCAGACTAATATTACTCACACCGCTTGTTTTGGTAAACTTAGTTTTGTTCATTTCTCAGCTGACACATAGTCAAGATTCATTTGGGCTTCAGTATTAACAGGAAAAAGTACCATGTATAGTAAAAAATATTTATTAGCACCATTTTCTATAAAGGGCCTTACTCAAAAAATATAAACAGATGATGGTCCAGGATATGTTTCCAAAGCCACGGCTTTATTTTATTTAGAATGGAACATCAAACATAATTTTTAAATTCCCTATGATCATCAAAAACAAGGTATTATAGAGAGAATTCATTATACAATAAAACAATTATTAAAACCAAAGTGAGAATTTTTTTTAAATTTAGGTTATTTTTCATTTCAATGAACATCTACAGAGATTTTGGGATTCCTTTCATTCATTGTGGCACCCTTCTTCCCGCACAAACCCCTCCCCCCCCCATTTGCTCCTCTCCTTGAAAAGCAAAACTCCCTCACTGGTACACAATCCCCCCCCCCGCCCCTCCCCAAACCCCACCCCCTATTTGACAGCTTAAGTCTTCAAGACCAATTACATACTAGATCAATTATTGTTATTATGATTTAATTTTACATTTTCAAAAATTATGACCTGAAATGCACTTTTGACCATCACCAAAGATAGATCTTGATATACCTGTATGGTAGAAAGATGATAATCAGCAATTAATAACAAGAGGGCGAAGCTACACGATGAAGAACTGATTCTGGTTTCATCTCAATGAGTTCAAGAGTGCTCTGAAGAAAGATCCAATCAGAGAACAACGTAATCGAGAATTCCTTCTTGCTGATTATGGCCACAATCCTATTTGGGATCACATCTTGGAAAAATGGACTTCCAAGACTGGAAACCTCAAAGAAAACTTTAGGCAGTGTTTCAAGGTGCTAAGATTCAAAGAAGCCCTGACATCCCTTAGGGAGACATAAAAAAACAAAAACAAAATCAAAATGTATTCCTCAAAAGAGCCAATTTTAGAATGACAAGGAAAACCCACAACACCAGATTTATTGTTTTTTGTTGTTTTTGTCTCTGTGTGCTGTGCTTACCACTAAGGTGAGTGGAAATTATACTACAAATTTTACTTATCAGGCCTATGTGCCACATCCACCTTTGTTACAATTAGTGGAGCAGGATGAGCGCATGCCTATAATTTATAGCAATGAGTCCATATGGATGTCTAAACCTTGGTAACAGAAAGGACTTAAATTTCCAAATGAGTAAAGGAAAACATATTAATTTGGCATTGGGCTATACATTTTTCCCAATTATTTACCACTGGGGGGAACAAAACTTAGTAGAGTTTGGAGGGAGATAAGTGTCACTTTTTATTGATACAAGTATATACTCTTTATGAAAGTCATAATTATACAACTAATGTTTATCACAGTGAAGAAAAACTTTGTTCTAGTTTAAAAAAAATTTACCTGAAGAAGGGCAAATATTGCATTTACCCTGTATTTTCAGGGCCCTGCTGAATCTTCTGTATTTCCTTCACTCTCTGTCGGCCCACCAAATTCTGCAACCCCGTAATTTCCTCAATGCCTACCCTCAACCACCATGCTCCCTTCCTTAGACCTCCACAAATGTTTTACTAATTATCCTTACCCTTCTATGTTTTACAAAAATGGTCTTATTTGCCTTTTTGAGACTTGAGTTAGTTTATTCAGTATAATGCTCTCCAGTCTCTTTCATGTTATGGAATATTTGAAATCGTTGCTCCTGAGTGCTGCATAGTATTCCATTATGTAAATGTATCACGATTTCTTCATTCATTCGTATGGTGTTGAACATTTGGACTGTTTCCATTCTTTTGCGATTGTGAATAATGCTGCTCTGAACATCAGAGTACAAATCTCCATTTTTGTCTCAGTTCAAATTTCCTATTAATGATATGTTGTTATGTGCCTTCGAGTCACTTGTGATTTACAGCGACCCTATGTACCACAGGCCTGAGCTCTGGTCTGTCCTGTGCCAATCGCACTGTCTCTGACACTCCCATCCCGATTATCCCAGTCACTGAATCAGTCGACCTCATAGAGGGCCTTCCCCTCCTGTGCTGTCCCTCCACCCTCTCAAGCATGATGTCCTTCTCCAAGGACTGGTCTCTCCTCACAACATGTCCAAAGTATGTTAGACATAGCCTCAGAATCCTTGCCTCCAAGGAGCCACCCGATTTACTCCTTTCCAGGTCAAATCTATTTGTTTTCCTAGCAGTCCATGGTATTCTCAGTACTCTTTTCCAGCACCACAGCTCAAAGGCATCAATTCTCCTTCTATCCTTCTTGGTCATTGTCCAACTCTTTGATGCATAACAAGTGATTGTGAAGACCATGGCCTGTATCAAACGCACCTTAGTCTCCAGAGAGACACCATTGCTCTTCAGTACTTTGGAGAGGTCCCTAACAGCAGACTTTCCCTTGGCAATGAGCCTTTTAATTTCCTGGCTACTGGTGCCAAGAGTGTTGACTGTGGAGCCAAGCAAACTAAAGCTGTGTACAATCTCAATCTCTTCACCATCCAACCTGATGCTGCCAATTGGTCCAGTGGTGAGAATCTTTGTCTTCTTGACATTGAGCCTCAATCCATATTGTAGGCTGCAGTCCTTGACCCTCTTTAGCAGGTGCTTCATGTCCTCAGTTTCAGCAAGCAGGGTTGTGTCATCTGCATAACGCAAATTGTTGATAAATCTTCCACCAATCTTGACCCCACATTTCTCCTCATAGAGCCCAGCCTCCTGGATAATCTGTTCTGCACATAGGTTTAAAAGGTATGGAGATAGGATGGATCCCTGGGGTACACCATTCCCAGTTTTGAACACAGTAGTGTTCCCTTGCTCTGTTCTGATGACTGCCTCTTGGTCCAAGTATAGGTTTCGCATTAGCACAGTCAAGTGTTCTGGGATTCCCATTCTTCTCAGAGTCAGCCAAAGTTTGTTATGATCCACACAGTCAAACGCCTTTGCATAATCAATGAAACACAGACATTCCTCTGGTATTCTCTGCTTTCAGCTAAGATCCATCTAACATCAGCTACAATATCCCTAGTACCACGACCCCTTCTAAGCCCAGCCTGGACTTTTGGTAGTTCTCTGCTGATGTGCTGTTCCAGTCATTTTTGGATAATCTTCAGTAAAGTCTTGCTTGCATGTGAAATCAGTGAGATTGTTCTATAGTTTCCACACTCTGTTGGGTCACCTTTCTTTGGGATAGGAACAAATATAGATCTCTTATGCATAACAAGCAATGAAGACCATGGCCTGGAGCAGGCACACCTTAGTCTCTAGACTGCCATTATTGTTTTCAGTACTCTGGAAAGGTCCCTGACAGCAGATTTTCCCAGTGAAATTCATCTTTTGAGTTCCTTGCTGCTGTTACCTCTAGTGTTGATTGTGGTGCCAAGCAAGCTGAAGCTGTTAACAATCTCACTATCTTTCCATTCATCATGATGGTGCCAATAATTGTCCCACTGGTGAGAATCTTTTTTTTTTTTTGGTGTTGAGCTTCAGTCCATATCAAAGACTACAGTCCTGTACCTTCTTCAGCAAATACCGCAAGTCCTCCTCAGTTTTGGCAAGCAAGGTTTTGTCAGCAGGGTAACACAGGTTGTTGATGAGTCTTCTCCAATCCTGATGCCACATTCCTCCTCATAGAGCCCAGCTTTCCAGATGATCCGTTCTATATATAGATTGAAAAGGTATGGAGCATCCCTGGCATATAACTTTCCTGATTTTAAGCCTTGCAATGTTTCCTTGCTCTATTTTGACAACTGCCTCCTGGTCCAAGTAAAGATTTTGTATAAACACAATTAGGTGTTTCAGGATTCCAATTATATCGAGTTCAGCTCAATAGACAGGGATTCCTGAAAGAGGATTCATGTGACTTTGGATATAAAGTCGGGGAGCAAGGGACTTAGAATTCCATTGAGTAAAAGGATATTATTTTCCATGAAGCAAGCAAATAGACAGTGTTTTTCTTGAGAAAAAACAAAACAAATATTTCCAGAATGACTGGTATAATTCCTTTTATGAAAGCAAGAACATATTCATAATTCTTTTCTATGACTATCATGGTTTTGATCTAGATCTTATTAACTCTTTACAGATACCTATCCCTCCCATGATATGCTCTGCCTTGTCCACTTGAAAGTATCTTCATTTGCATCCACATTTCTGCCTTTTCTTTTATAAATTGATAGAAGCAAAAGCAGCATAAGAAGTGTGTGGTAATTCATTCACAGATTTTTGTTGCCATTGACAGACTAATTATAAAAAGATAATTATTAGTTAACACACTTCCTGATAAAGTATGTCCTCCCCATTGCTTAATCCAGGTAATAGGGTTTAATTGTTTTAATAAGTCCCTCCATAACAATTGTATCATTTTTAATATTCGGTTTATTTTAAATGGTTTAATCTGTCTTTAATTCTTGTATGTCAAAGTTTATGTTATTTTGAAATCTTTAAATGTCTTTTAATCTTTTCCCAATTATATTTACTTTTGTTATATAAATATAAAGTAGTACAATAATCTATGTGATTCCAGTCACATTTGGTCCTTGATATTTATTTTTTTTAATTTTTTTTTTGGTCCTTCATATTCTAAAGCCATTAATTGTTCTCCTAACCGTTGAGCAGATTGCTATGACTTTGCCACCTTTGTATTTTATTCACTATTAGCGCAATAGATGAGTATCAAGAGAATCTTTGTCAATTTTGTACAAAATTTGCAGTTTGAATATTTTCTTGTAGTTCAACCTTAGCCACTGCAGCAACAGTTGTAGTAGCAATTAATCCCATAATAGCTGCAATAAATATTCATGTGAATCTTTTTCCTCTTGTAAAGAATTGAGTCAAAACCTTTATTACAGTATGCATACTGGGGGATGTGTAAAGGTCTATGAAAAGAGACTGGAATACATAACTCTAATCTAGCCATAAGGAAGAAAATACAATCAGTAGATTCATTAAAATTACAGTATGATTTCAACAGGAATAAAATTCACAATTATAACAATTTGGTTCCTGTATAGTGTCATTAATTACAAGTTTTCTAATCCTAATAAAGTAATTGCATTGGGAAAATCTGCTCCCAGGGACCTCTCTAGTGTACCAAAGAGCAACAGTGTCAGTACGGAGACTAAGGTGCACCTCTTCCAGGCCATGGTCTTTGCAATTACTTGCTATGCATCAGAAAGCTGGACCGTGACTAGGGATGATAGAAGAAGAATTGATGCCTTTAAGTTGTAATGCTGGAGAAGAGTCTTGAATATACCATGGACTGCCAGGAGAACCAGCAAGTTCATCCTGAAGAGGGTGAAGTCAGGCTGCTCCTTGGAGGCAAGGATTCTCAAGCTTCATCTGACATACTTTGGGCATGCTGCAAGAAGGAACCAGTCCTTGTAAAGGGACATCATGCTTGGGAGAGTGGAGGGACAGCACAAAAGAAGACCCTTGTTGAGATAGATTGACTCAGTGACTGGGATAATGGGAGTAGGTATGTCAGACGATAATGTTGGCTCAGCATAGAGCACGGTTCAGAGCTGTTGTACATAAGGTTTCTATTAGTTGCAGACAACTGGATAGCACATAGTAATAGCAACAACAACAACAATTAGGTAATCTCACACATACACGTTGAAATATAATAACATTCTTTTAAAAATATCTGTTTGAGATCTAATAGTGCCGGAAAGATTTCCTATAAAAAAAAATCCATTCCTCTTAAACTGATGAATAATTTCCACAAGTCCCATTGTTCAGGTCCATCATCAGAAGGGTAGATAAATTGTGGATGGTGTGGAGATTTGCCTCCTTCATGCCATGCCTTTAATATCTGTCCCAGAATCCAAACTCCCAGCTGTAGACTTTTCTTCAGAATTAATTTCACATAGTCTTAAGTAAAATTTTTTAATCCTGATTTATTATGAACAGTTTACAGGAAACAGTCCAGGGGGGTCCCCAATCAGTAAGAACTAAATTTTTTTTCTTCATTCTAATTCTCTAGGTAAAGTTTTTTTAATCTATTTTTAAAAATTAATTTTAAAAAAAGTTTACAGAGACTTGGGGTTTCCAGTCATTTGTTGTTGTACTTTTCTCCCTGCCCACTCCCTCCTCCCCAATTCGTTATTCTCCTTGAAAAGTAAAAGAAAAACTCTTTGGTTGTTATACAATCCCTTCCCCCCCAAGTCCACTCCACTGTACAGCCTTCATTCTGGACTCCTGTAATGACAATAATACCCAATCATATCTCAGTTCTCTCCCTCATCTGTTTCATTGCAGTATACCTCATTCATCCCCTCCTTCTCTGTTTTCCCTTAATCCCGATGTCAGTCCCATTTTACAACAGTGGCCCTGAAAATACAGGGTAATGATAGGCATATATTAACGGTGATTCATTTTCTTTATAAAATTCATGCAAATGACTGTATGAAACACGATGTGAAGAAAAATTAAGCACAATGTATACAAATTTTGTATGCAAATCAATACAAAATATTTTTTCTTTGATGTTTTATTCTTGTCTTGAAAGATAAACACACATATCTTTCTAGAGAGCATAATTCATGATTATGTTTGGAAAAAAAAGCTTCACATTTTTAGGAAAGAAATTTTTTTCCCTTAATATGCTTTTTGTTTTTTAGAGTCTGTTTCTTTTTTTTATTAATTTCAATGAACATTTACAGAGATTTTGGATTTCCATTCATTCATTGTTGCACTTTTCTCCCGGCCCACCCCACCCTCACCCACAATTAGCTCTTCTCCTTGTAAAACAAAAGAAAAACTCCTTCATTAGTATACAATCCTCCCTCCCCTGCCCCCGCAACCTCCCTACCCCCATCCTGAGTATACTCCACTCTGCAACCATCATTCCGAACTCTTATGATAATCATAATGCCCTAAAATATATTGCTTTTAAACTGTTCTCTCCCTCATCAGCTTCAATGCCATATACATAATTTATGCAGTTTTTCTCAGTCTTACCCCCCCACCCTGATGTCAGCCTCATTCCACAACAGTGGTACCATACCGTATTTGTCCTTTGGGGACTGAGATATTTCACTCAAAATAATGTCCTCCAGGGTCACCCATTTTGAATAATACTGCATGAGTTCCTTGTTTTTCAATGCAGCGTAGTATTTCATTGTGTGAATATACCACAGCTTCTTTATCCATTCGTTTGTTAGCAGGCACTTAGGTTGTTTCCAACTCCTTGCTACTGTGAATAAAGCCGTGATAAACATGGGTGTGCATATATGTGCTTGGATATCGGTTATAGTCTCTTCAGGGTATAAAAATAAATTTTTAAAAACAAAAGTGAGATACTGAAAACCTAATGGGGGAAAACAACAAACAATTAGAATAGTACATAGAGAACTAGGAGAAGTTGAAGCTGGACTTAGAAGAGGTCGTGGTATCAGGGATATCACTGCTGATGTCAGATGGACTCTGGTTGAAAGCAAAGAATACCAAAAGAATGTTTTTATTTTGGCTTTATTGAAAATGCACACACATTTGACTGCATGGATCATAACAAATTATGGCTAACATTGAGAAGAATGGGAATCCCACAACAATTAATTGTGCTCGTATGAAACCTATACCTTACTAGAACAAGAATTTATTGTGTGAACAGAGTATGGTTTAAAATTAGTAAAGATAGGGAGCTATGATGGCCTAGTGGCAAGAAGCTGTACTGCAATCCCAAAGGCGTGCAGTTTGAATCCACCAGAGGCTCTGGAGAAGGAGGGGCAATCTCCTCTTGTACTATTCAGATTCTATTTGACGGTAAACACACAAAAAATGATAAATATTTTTTTAAAATAATAACATTTTTTAAAATAAAATAAAATTAGGAAAGGTGTGGGTCAATGTTCTATCCTTTCTCCATACCTATTCAATCTGTATCCTGAGCAAATTATTCAAGGACTAGGACTCTATGAAAAACAACGTGGCATCAGGATTGGAGGAAGATTCATGAACAACCTTCATTATACAGATGCTACAAACCTGCTTGGTGGAAGGGAAAAGGACCTGGAGCCTTCAATTTGGATTACACCTCAGTGTCAAGAAAAACAAAATCCCACCCAAGGAGATATATACACATCCATGTTTACTGCTGCTTTCTTAACAAAGGCAAAGAGTTGGAAACAACCTAAGTGTCCATTAACAAACAAATGGATAGAGAAGCTGTGGTATATTCACACAATGGATTAATACACTGCTTTGACAAAGAACTCATGAAAAAGTATAGAAAATGGGTGACCCTGGAGGGCATCATGCTAAGTGAAATATCTCAGTCAAAAAAGGACAAATATTGCATAGTGCCACTGTTGTAAAATGGGACTGAAATTGGGGTTGGGGGGGGGAGACTGAGAAAGATGGGATAAATTATGCATTGAAATAGATGAATGAATGGAAATAAAAAGCCTCTGTAAATTTTCACTGAAATTAATAGCAAATTAACATTTTTAAAAAAAAAAATAATTTAGAGTAAGGATGGCAGTGGATTTATAACTGCTCAAGCTAATAACACTATACCATGGCATGGAGGAGGAATAGTGGAAATGTATCCACATTTACAACATTCCTCTTATCAAAACCATTTATGGAAAATAGGTACTGCATTGGAACATTTATCTCTGGATTGGAAATGATACTGTTAATACTTCTAGCCTTAAGCTTAAAAGATTATAATGCTCAAAATTGTTTGTTATGCATTTGCTTAAATTTTTCCCTCTTTAAACAACTGGGATCTAGAGGGAAGA
>NW_006400214.1:154940-193507 GCF_000299155.1 Elephantulus edwardii | reverse complement strand
GGGGGGAGAGGGCTGGGCGGGTAGAGAAGTGCAGCAATGAATGAATGGAAATTCAAGTTCTCTGTAAATGTTCATTAAAATTATTTTAAAAATTAATCAAAGAGGGAACCTACAGAGTGGGGCGGAAAATATTTGGCAAGATATGCCTTACTAAGGCCATGGTCTTTTCAATCACTTGCTATTAATGCTGAGAACTGTACAGTGAATAATGATTATAGAAGAAGAATGCTTCTGAACTATAGTTGTGGGAAAGTGAATATCCCACGGACTGCCAAAGACCAAACAAATATGTCTTGGAAAAAGGTGCAGCCAGAATGCTCCTTGGAGGCAAAGATAATAAAGCTTTGTCTCACATACTTTGGGCATGTTGCTAGCAGAGGTTATTCACTGGAGAGGGGCATCATCCCTTTAGAAGGTGCAGGGATGGTGAAAGAGGAAGACCCTTAACCAGGTGGACTGACACAGTAACTTCAGCTAAATGGGATAAAGTGTCTCAGAGATTGTGAGAATGGCACAGGATAGGAGAGGGTTCAGATCTGTTGTTCACAGGGTTGCTATAAGTTATACTGAATTCAAGGGCACCTAACAACAACATACACTGTTGATGGGAATATAAAATGATGTAACCACTATGAAAAACGGTTCCTTAAAAACACTAGAAATAGATTATGATCCAGAAACCTCACTCCTATATAACCTTGAAAATAAGAGCCAAGACAGACATTTGAACATACCATGTTCACTGCAATATTACTCCTAACAGCAGAGAGATGTAAACAACCTAAATATCCATCAACAAATGAAAGGCTAACTAAATTGTGGGACAACAGAATTCTATGTAGCAATTAAAAATAATGAGAAATCCATAAAATGTATCACAATATTAAAGAACTTGGAGGATTGTTAATTCTGAAATAACTGCAAAAAGAAAAACACATAAAATCATCATAATTTTAAAAAAATTTTTACAAATTCCATGGCACTAGGGACAACACAGTCAGTGTGAGATGGATCATGGCTGAAAGCAGAAAATAATGAGAAACCCACAAAATGTATCATAATATCGAAGAACTTGGAGGACTTTCCGTTAAGATTGAAATAAGTAAATTGCAAAAGGACAAACACATTATAAAAACATCGTAATTTAAAAAAATATTTACATACACCATGGCACTAGGGACAACACAGTCAATGTAAGATGGATCATGGCTGAAAGCAGAGAGTACCAGAAGAATGTCTGTGTTCACTAATTATGCAAAGTCATTTGACTGTGTAGATCACAATTATGGCTAAGCCTTGAACAGAATGGGAATCCCAGAACATCTGATTCTGCTCATGTGAAACTATACTTGGATCAGGAAGCAGTCCTCAGTACAGAGCAAAGAAACACTGCATGGTTCAAAATCAAGAAAAGAGTGAATCAGGGATGTGTCCTTTCTCCTTATCTTTTTAATGTATATGTGGAACAGATTATTCAGGAGGCTGTGGCATCAGGATTGGAGGAGGACTCTTCACCAACTTGCATTATGCAGATGACACAACCTTGCTTGTGGAAAGTAAGGACATGAAGTGTTTTCTGAAGATCAAAGACTGCAGTCTCCAATATGGATTGAAGTTTAACATAAAGATTCTCACCACTAGGCCAATTGGCAGCACTATGATAGATGGAGATGAGACTGAGATTTTTAACAATCTCCGCTTACTAGGTTCCACAATCTACATCCTTGGCACAAGCAATGGAAAATCAATAGATGAGTTACATCTCAAAATTCTGCTCTCAGGGACCTCTCCAGAGTGCTAAAGAGCAACACTATCAGTCTAGAGGCTAAGATGCACTTGATTCAGGCCATGGTCTTTGCAATTAGTTGCTATGAATCAGAAGCTGGACTTGAATGACAGAAGAATGTCTTTGAGTTGTGGTGCTGGAGAATAGTACTACCAAGAGAACAAACAGGTGAGGTCTGTCTTGTTGCTCCTTGGAGGCAAGGATTGTGAAGCTCCATCGACATTCTTTGGGCATGTTATCAGGAGGAGCCAGTCCTTAGATAAGGTCATCTAAAGTGATGGAAGGGTGGAGGAAATCATGATCAAGAAGGTGGTTTTCCCAGGGTGAGGTTTATCCATTGCACTCTGGATGTGCTGACCCCTGCGATTTCCCCAAATGTGGGAAACTCGACTGCATAATTTGTGGTAGTGGGGGACTGTGTTCGCGCTTTCCTGTTATATAAAAGAAAAGAAAAGAAAAAAAAAAGAAATAGTACATAACTGAAAAACCCAGGATGAGATGGACTGACACAGTAACTGGAATAAGGGAGGTAGGTGTGTTGAAGACAGTGAGATTGGCTCAGGATAGGGCAGAGTTCAGAGCTATTGTACACAGGATTGCTATGAGTCACAGGGGACTCAATGTATTCTTTATTTGGTTACCGATGATAGGCGGGGAGGAGAGAGGAGAGTATATTCATAATTAGATAGAAGATATGTGTTAATAATGGTGAAATTCCCAATAAATAGGGAGGAAATTAGCACAACAATTAAAATTTATAGAGATCAAAGTATATTAGTGGTTACCAGGAGCAGACATAATGGAAAAGACATAATGCTTGGAAAAGTAAGGGTCAATAAAGGACAGAAGACCCTCAGTGAGATGGTTTTAAACAGTGACTACAACAATAAGCTTAAACATAGCAGAAATTTTAAGGATGGCACAGGATCACACAAGGTTTCTTCCTGTTGTACATGGTGTCTCTATGAGTGGGAACCAACTCAACAGCACCTAACAACAGCAGCAGTGGGAGGAAGGTAGAAAAAAAACCCGATTACTGTTCATGGGATTACTGGCTTGCCGTTTACTGTGCTAGAAAAATATCACTGAATAAACGCAGAGCTGTATAGCCATATAGTCTAATTGCTGAGTTAGTTACACACCTGTGAAAACTTGGAATGGTGATGTTATTTTTTGCCATGTGCCAATTCGCTTATAACTCATAGCAACCCTATGTACAACAGCTCTGAACCCTGCTGTATCCTGAGCCAACCTTACTGTCTCTGACACACTCCCCCATAACCCCAGTCACTGAGTCAATCCATCTCATCGTGGGTCTTCTTCTCCTACACTGTCCCTCCCTAAGGACTGGTACACCTCTTTTCAACACACCCAAAGTATGTAAGACAAAGATTCCTTGCCTCCAAGGAGCAGCCTGATTTCACCCTCTCCAGGTCCATCCTGTTTGTTCTCTTAGCAGTTCATGGTATATTCAATACTCTTCTCGAGCACCACAACACAAAGGCATCAATTCCCCTTCTATCATCCGTAGTCACTGTCCAGATTTCTGATACATTGCAAGTAACTGCAAAGACCATGGCATGTATCAGGTGCACCTTAGTGTACAAACTGACATCATTGCTCTTCAGTACTCTGGTGAGGTCCCTGACAGACTTTCCTAATACAATTCGTCTTTTGGTTTCCTGGCTGCATTACCAAGAGAGTTGATTGTGGAGCCAAACAAACTAAAGCTGTTAACAATCTCAATCTCTTCACAATCTATCATAATGCTGCCAGTCAGCTCAGTGAGAATCTTTTGTTTTCTTGATATTGAGCTTCAATCCACATTTAAGGCTGCAGTCCCTGACCTTCTGCAGCAAGCACATCAGGTCCTTCTCAGTTTCAGCAAGCAAAGGTTGTGTCATTTGCATAAGAGAAGTTGATAAGTCTTCTTCCAATACTGATATCACATTCCTACTCAGAGCCCATTCTCCAAGATGATCTGTCCCACATATAAACTGAAAAGGTATGAAGACAGGATGCATCAAAAAAAATTTAAAAAGATAGAATGCATCCCTAGCATGAATTGTTCCCATTTCAAACCATGTAGTGTTTCCTTGCTCTGTTCTGACAACTGCCTCCTACTCCAAGTATAGGTTTCGCATAAGCACAGCCAAGTGTTCTGGTATTCCCATTCTTCTCAGATTTAGCCAGTTTGTTGTGATCCACACAGTCAAATGCCTTTGCACAGTCAATGAAACAGAGATAGACATTCCTCTGATACTCTCTGCTTTCAGTCATGATCCATCTAACATTAACAACAATATCCCCAGTATCACAGCCTCTTCTAAACTCAGCCTGAGCTTCAGGCAGTTCTCTGTTGATGTGCTGTTCCAATGGTTTTTGGACAATTTTCAGCAGAATCTTGCTTGTATGTGATATTAATGATATTGTTCAATAATTTCCACACTCTTTCGGGTCACTTTCCTTGGAATGGGAACAAATATGGATCTCTTCCAGTCAGTCAGCCAGGTGGTATTCCTCCAGATTCCTTGGCACAACCTGTCAAGTGTGTCCAGGGCAGTGTCTTTTTGTTGAATATGTCAATTGTATAATGTCAATTCCTGGGATCTTGATTTTTGTCAATTCCTTCAGAGCAGCTTGAACTTCTTCCTTCATCACCACAGGGTCTTGCTCATACACTGGTTCATGAAATTCATCTGTCAGCCAATTCCTTTCGTACAGTGTTAAGGGCCATGTGGGAACGGCCATATCTGACCCTTACCAACTTCACAAAGGGAAATTGTCCCCATCAACAGCATCAATAACACAAAACCAATTACCATGAGGTCAGACATGTCCCTCAAACTTCAGTACCTCCTTCTGCTCATCTCAACACTGATCTAACTGCTTTGCTGGGTCCAAAATCCAATGTGAAAGCTCACAGACCACACAGAACCATGCTGGGAAAGTCAACAGGTTTTAATTCAGATTACAGTCAAGACAGCTTCCAAAATGTGCACACAGACACTTCAGCTTTGAACTTCATGATCTCCTGCCAATGATGATTTTCTCTCCACTCCCAAAATTGTCCAACAAACTTAGGCAAACGCTCTTAGCTAAGGTCTGGTTCTATCCGTAGGGGGATAGCAGCCATCTCCGTCTCATGTCAGCTCTCTCTGGTCCTCTGCTTCAGCTATGGCTGCTGATGCCATACATGTAGCTGGAGCAAGAATGTCTGCTCCTGAAGGGCATCCTACATTCTCTTATTCCTGCTTGCTGAGGGGAAAGGTCTAATTATTTCCCTGAGAGCTGGAGCTGCTGAATTTACTGATGAAACTAGCCAACTCCCTTGTAGATTGGTAAAACAGGCCAATCCCCTGGTGGAATGGTGAGAAATTCAATCTCCTTGTGGATAAGCTAACATACTCTATTTGCATATTTTTTTGTCCATCAACAAAATAAACTCAAGTTCAATACCTAGGAAAGTCATATTGAAAGATGAACTAAAGAAAAAAAAAAGAAAGACGAACTCGAAACTACATGATAAATATACTTTCAACCAAAAAAATGGCTGTTGAGACTACTATTGTACAGCCAAACACTTTCGGCTTCTTTGCTTGGAGGCTTAAGGCCATGATTTCATATGGGTTACCCTACTTAACTGTGTTTACAGTGTTGCTGTTCTACTTTATAGTGTTTCTGTTCACTATATATTACCTTGTCGTTGCTGTATGCCATAGTTGAGCCTCCAGCAGGTTTTCAAAGGCAGTAAATTGCCTCACATACTTTGGACATGTTGCTAGGAGGTGCTATTCCTTAGAGAAGGATATCATGCTGGGAAGGGCTGAGGGTCGGCAAAGGAGAGGCAGACCCTCAAACAGGTGGACTGACTGAGCAACTACGGCAATGGGCTCTTGTGTGTCAGGAATTGTGAAGACGGCGCAGAATAGAACAGATCCAGATCTTTTGTTCATGAGTACTCAATAGCCCCTAACAACAACAATAGTGTTTCCTTGCTCTGTTCACACAACAGCCTCTTGGTCTAGGTACAGGTTTTGCACGAACACAATTAAGTGCTCTGGGATTCTCATTCTCAGTGTTAGCCATGGCTTGTTATAATCCACACACTCAAATGCCTTTGTAGAGTTAATAAAGCATAAATAGACATTATTTTTTGTTTTCTTTATTTTTATCCAGGATCCATCTGACATCAGCAATGATACCCCTGGTGCCACGGCCTCTTCTAAGTAATGTATAGGAGGAGTCAAATATAGGAGGAAGAAATTAAATGTGTGGCTAATTGCCTCTGTAAACAACTACCTCCTTTGCTGAGACAAAAGAACTAGACAATACCTGGCTACGATTAGCAAACATTTTGCAGAAACAAATCAATCTTATTTAAAACAAACAACAATGTAAAAAACCTTTAAATATTAAGCTACTATATAATCAAATCTTCATGATGCAACATAAAATTTAGCTGTCATTAGCTTATTTTCTTCACACTAACCATTAAGACATTTTCCACCACAGACCTCTAGCTTATTTCATTTTCATAAACTCCAGTAAAAATCAGAACTAGGAATTAAGAATAGCATAGTAGCAGAGTCACTCCTATTTTACAGATGAAGAGTTGGTGGTTAAATTTTAACTGTCATGTCCATCAACCTGGTCATAAAACAAGCATTAGGACACAAAGATCCTACTTTGACAAGTCTTTTTCTACTCCATTAGAATCAATATTCCTAAAATTGAAAAGGGTATTTCTAAAAAAAAGGATGATCTTTATATTATTTTATTACTAGCCAAGTGATCCCTCCAGGCCTAGAGAAAACACTTTATGTAAACACAAAGACTGTGTGATAATCCCTAAATTTATTCAAATTCTGGAAACCTAGTGGAAAAGGAGTCATACTGTGAACTCAAAGGTAGGCAAGTTGCATTCAATACCTCCCATGGGATTTACTGACTCTGAGCACCAGCTGGAGAGTCAATAATAAGTAGGTTCTGAATCAAAGGCATATGACAATAAAAGTGAAATATGCACAATTTTTATATAAAAATATTCTACATACCTCTATCTATATAGAAATAGTCCTTTAAGTACTTCATTTATCTTATCTCTAAAAATATATATCATTGAAAGTTAATGACATCAAGGGTTGTCAAGGAGAGCTGGCCTAATGAAAAAAATAAAGTCACATATATATTCCTTTTCACCACAACTCATAACATAACCAAACAACTGGTATTAAATGGTTTCAAAATCCTTTCTAAACGCTGCATTTCTTTCCCTTTACAGGGTAGGCTGTTTTCTACACAGTAGGAATGTTAAGTATTGCACAGATGTTTTTGAAAACTTTAGTATGCAATTTCTCACTGCAGTCAAGTCTGAACATATTCATACCTGACCATGCATTAGGTTTCCAAAGTTGTAAATCACCCAGGGGTTGGGGGGAGATGAGTACATCATGCTCCCACAGAGTGGCAGGTGAATTTGAACTCTTCAAAGAAGTCTTTGGGTTATCAGTGCAACTCCTTACAGAATGTGGTATCAGAGATCCTTTCATATAGGGAAAAATGCAGAGTCACTAAAAAAGGCAAGCAAGAATGAAAACACCAAAATAGACATCAACATGAACTCTAAAACTTGCTTTTCCACATAGAGGAGCCAAAACAAAAGGAAAAGATTACAAAGTGAACAGAATATAAAATTTCAAAGGGCATGGCCTAGTGGCAAGGAGCTGCAGCTACAATCCCAGAGGTGCACGGTTCAAATCCACCAGATGCTCTGCCGGGAAAAGGAGGGAAAATCTCCTCCTGTACCAGTCAGATCTAATTAGACGGTACACTCACACACACACACACACACACACACACACACACACACACAAATTCAAAGGGAAGCTTAAAAAGACAAAATTTTGTAACAAAAATATGCAGCACAGATCTTGAACTATAAAACCAAGATGGAAGAACTCATCCAGCATTTCTCAAGCTGAATGAACTGAAGAATAAATAAATTAAAGCCTTGAGTTACAACATGGGTAACTCAAGGCAACAACTGAAGAAGCTGTGTCAGCTCTATTGAAAAGACTTTCCCTTAAGGGCTTTAAGGATACAGGGAGCATCAGAGTGATTTGTAGGCAAATTGGAGACTATGGGGAAAAGATTTACCTTAGCAGAATAGAGATTTTTTTTTTTTAAATGGTTACTCAGGAATGGGAAGAATATAGCAGGAATTGTGAGTTAAGGCAAAGGTTCTAAGGCAGCACTATAAGGGGCTGGATGGACCAATGAGGGTTCACTCTGTTCTCCCAACATCAAGAACAAGTCTGTTCTATTCATCTCAATCATGAAGTAACTAATGATGAGGGACCCACTCAGAATCACTTGAAGCAGCAGCTCAGCTAGTTGATCTAGATATGGACTGACAGGAAGGCCAGGGTCTTCTGGTCCAATCCCTAGCAGAAAATCTGAGGCCATATGCACATGTGTGGGTAAAATGGCCTGGGAGTAGAGAAGAAACATTCTTGGGCTTCTGGACATAGGAGCCCAATGTACTATAATTTCCAAATCTATAGATAAAATCTTGAAAAGATGTAATTGTATTAGGATATGGAAATGTAGCAATTAATGAGACGAAAGTGAAAGTCTGGATGAGAATTAGAAAATATTAACAACTGTTGTATGAAATAGTTGTATCTCCTTTGTTGTTATGTGCCATCCCTATATACAATAGCTCTGAGCCAAACTTACTGTCTCTGACACACCTATCCATTACCCCAGTCACTGAATCAATCCACCTCATCAAGGGTCTTCCTCTCTTACGCTGTCCCTCCACCCTCCCAAACATAATATTATGCCCCTCTCCAAGGTCAAGTACCAACTTGCAACATGCCCAAAGTATGTCAAACAAAGCTTCAGAATCCTTGCCTCCAAAGAGCAGACTGATTTCACCCTCTCCAGGTCGATCCTGTTTGTTCTCTTAGCCATCCATGGTATAGTCAATGTTCTTCTCCAGCACCACAACTTGAGACATTAATTTTCCTTCTATCATCCCTAGTCATTGTCCAGCTTTCTGATGCATAACACATAAAAACCATGGCATGGATCAGGTAGGTGCACCTTAGTCTCCAGACAGACATCGTTGCTCTTCAGTACTTTGGAGATGTCCCTCCCTGACAACAAACTTTCACAGTGCAATTCATCTTTTGATTCCTGGCTGTTGGTACCAAGAGTGTTGATTGTAGAGCCAAGCAAACTAAAGCTGTTAACAATCTCAATCTCTTCACAGTCTATCATGATGCTTCCAATCAGCCCAGTGTGACAATCTTTGTTTTCTTGATGTTGAGCTTCAATCCACACTGTAGGGAACATCTTTTTCTGAATGTATTATTGGTATGGTTATTATGTCTAATTGGAGAACATACCCTCTATATTGTGAAATTGAGGACTTGTAATTCTGCCCTGAGGCTACTGTTGACAGGACATGCTAAATGGGAACCATTAGAATTGCCTGAGCCCACTCAGGTTGTTAATTTGAAACAATATAGTTAGTATTCCTGGTGAACAAAAGGAAATAACTGCCTTGATTAAAGACATGCTAAAGACTGGAGTATTGGTGCTGACAAATTCTGCTCAATTGCCCTGTATGGACTGTAAAAAATCCAAATGGTTCATGGAGGTTAAGTGTAGACTATCGAGGCCTATAATAAGGTAGTGCCACCTGTGGCTTCAGCAGTCCCAGACATGGTTATCAACAGTGCAGAAAATAATTTTTTAAAGAACATGGAAAGAATATACAGTCATGTTGTTGTTAGAGGCTGTTGAGTACGACTCATAGCACCCCAATGAACAACAGATCTGAACCATGTCCTATCCTGTGCCATCCTCACAATCACTTTAGCCTATTTAGTTACTGTGTCAGTCCACCTGGTTAAGGGTCTTCCTCTTTCAACGTCCCTCCACCTTCCCAAGCATGATGCCCTTCTCCAGTGAATAGCCTCTGCTATCAAGATGCCCAAAGTATGTGAGACAAAGCTTTATCATCTTTGTCTCCAAGGAGTACTCTTGGCTGCATCTTCTCCAAAACATATCTGTTTGTTCCTTTGGCACTCCATGGGACATTCAGCACTCTTCTCCAACACAACTCAAAGGCAGTAATTCTTCTGTCATCCTGAGTCATTGCTCAGCTCTCAGATGCATAGCAAGTGACTGAGAGTCATGCAAAATAAATGCCTGACAATGAGCCGTTTTACAAAGTGGCATAAGATCTAGAACCAAAGGTAATGCAGGAAGAAGGTCAAGTTGCAGTAAAGGCACTAGCCAAAAAAAAAGGGGGGGAGGGGCCAAGAACTGATCGAATACCAGCTGACCTGTTTCAGCAAACAAATGTAGTCTTGGAAAAAAAAAAAACAAATGTAGTCTTGGATGTACATATTAGTCTCTGCCAAGAAAAATGGAAGACATTAACTCACAGGAAGCGATCCATATTTGTTTCCATTTCAAAAGAGATAATCCAAAAGAAATAATAAAACAAAATCATTAATATCCCACACAAGTAAAATCTTGCTGAAGATGATAAAAAAAATGTCTGAACAATGTATTAACAGGAAACTACTAGAAATTCAAGCTGAATTCAGGAGAGTCCAGGGAACAAGGATTATTACTGCTAGTATCAGATGGACCTTGGCTGAAAGGAGAGAATACCACGGAAAAGTTTACTTATGGTGTATTGGTTACAAGGCATTTGATTGTGTTCATCATAATAATCATAATAAATTATGGATAACAACGAGAAGAATGGGAATCCTAGAACATTTAACTGTGTAAAATCGATACACAGCCTAAGAAGGAGTTATCAGAAAAGAACAAAGGCACACTGTAAGGTTTAAAATCAGGAAAGGTGTGCATCAGGGTTGTATTCTATCTCCATACCTATTCTATTTGAATACTGAGCAAGTCATTCAAGAAGCTGGACTATATGAAGAAGAATGTGGCATCAGGATTGGAGGTAGATTAATCAACAACTTGAGTATGCAGCGGATGAAACAATCTTAATTGCAGAAAATGATGAAATGAGGGAAGCCGAATATCAAATTTAATAATAGTAGACCAAATGCTGTATCGGGAAATGGGGGAGGCTTAATACAAGCTGAAGGTCACCTTGTGACACAGGGGCATTCCTTAGGAGTCAACATTGTTCTTAGTTTTTATCTAATGAATCCCTCCCTCCTGAGATTAACATAAAGAGGAACTTGGCCTTATCTGTAAAAGATTTCACCATTATCCTTTGTTTTGTACTTCCTTGTGATTCTATATAAATACTCAGAGAAGCATGGCTCGAGGTCTTCAGTCGAGAACAGTTGACCCCCTGTTTTACGCTCTCTGCTCTATCTCATTCCTGGCTGTTTGTCTCTTTATTATAAAATTATTCTATTCTTTGGGACCCTCTCTGCTCTATCTCATTCCTGGCTGTTTGTCTCTTTATTATAAAATTATTCTATTCTTTGGGACCCTCGGTCTGCAACAATGAGAACTTGAAACACTTGCTGCAGAAGATTAAGGCTATAGCTTTCAACATCAAAGAAACAAAAATGTCAGCAATGGACCAATAGGCAACATTATGACAGATAGAGAAAACATTTAAAGTTGTCCACAATTTCATTTCACTTGGATCCACAATCAACAGTAGCAGCAGTCATGAAATCAAAGACATATTAACAGCACTGGGGAAATCTGCTATCAAAGACCTCTCCAAAATGCTAGTGAACCATGTCAGTTTAAAGACTAAGCTGTACATGATCCAATCCATGGTATTTTCAATGGCCCGCTACTCATCTTAAAGTTGGACAATGAATAATGATAAATGCTTCTGAATTAAAGTGTTGGGGGGGAGAGTACTCTATATCCCACCTAGTAGTTTAAAGAGGAATTGATTTCTTGTGATTGAAAAACATAAGCTCTGCAGTCAAGACTGTCTAGAATAAATACCAGCTCTACTGAATACAAGCTGTATAACTTAGGTCATGTTCTTTGACCTCTTCATGCCTCAATTTCTCAAATGCAGAAAATATCTAACTTATAAGGTTACTGTGAAAATTAATCAAGATTATACAGATAAATGACAACAATAAGCACTCAATTTTCGTTATTACCCTGATTATTATAGGTGTTCCTGGATGGTGGCACATTCAAATGCTCAACTATAAATAAGCCAAAAGGTTGACAATTTGGGCCCATCTTGAAGCACTCAATGTCTCACAACTTGCTTTCAAAAGGTCTAGGAGAACCCTAAGAAGCACAAAGAGTATCGCCAAAAGTTTAAATCAACTCGACAGCAACTAACAGCAGCATGATTATTACTGTTATCAACAAGATCTACAGTTAAAAGAAACCGGCCATGAAATAAAATTAGTAAATCTATTCTGGAATTCCACACATAACTTGTTCATCTTCCAAGTTTAACCTATGGTTTTAAATGTAGATTTCAAAACTAAACAAACCGTTAAAAATCTCTCAAAAACAAAGCTCAATTCCAGCAAAGCAGTTCCAACTCATAACCATTACCCAAGGCTGTAAATTGCATTAGGAAGGGACTGCCCATCTTTCTGCCTTGTAACCTCTGGTGATTCCAACAGCCAGAAACCCTGGGTTTAGCAGGTCAGTTTGCTAAGGGCTATGCCACCAGAACTCCCTTTTTACAGAGGTTAACTATAAGGTATATAATTCGTGCTTATGAACATGTATGTAGATAATAACCTGCCAACAAGTTTTACTGGGTACCTTTTATGTGCCAAAAGCCCCATTTTTTGGTATTTGCTGTACAAGGACCAATTAATAAAATCAGAAACTAAAGCCAGTTTTTAACCAACTAGGAATCCATAATTTAAGAACTAAAGATTTTCCCGCCCCGTAAGAATGGAAACATCTACTGTTTGATAATGCAGATAAACGGGCATAATATAAATATCATATATCCCCCAATTCTAGTCTAGCTAAAATGGAAAACACATGCTACAAAGAAAGGAGTGGCATCCACTTCCTAAACAACATGCCTCTGGAAACTCTATGAACTTTGAGAAATGACGATAGTTATAGAAAGGCTTCAGGTCTTTTGTTCAAAGGGTCGCTGAGTCGTGCTGGACGCGACGGCAAACAACAAACCTAATAGTTAATCAAAGATATGTTTTACCAATTATGAATTCTGAACCAGGTTCCCTGTAGTTTTCTTCATTATGCTACTAAGTGCCAAGGATGAATTTCAGAGTAGAAAAATTATTTCATTAGCAGAGCATGAAAAGTCAAATGTCCAACTTCATGAAAAGCAAGTCAAGTACTCAGGCAAGTTCCACACTTCCTATAATCTACCCTTATTTTCAGACGCTGAAAAGCAGCACAAGAGGAAAAAAAAAGCCACAATCCAATAAACTTGTTTGATTGGAAAGAGGCAGCCTATTGGACAAAAAATCTTATTTCTTATCAACCTAGTTAAGCTGCTCCTTTTCCCTGATGGAGTAAACAAAAATAGTCTAATTCTTTCTAGTAGAAAATCACTCAGAAAAGTGAATAACAGTATAGGTCTTCCCTACCACATATTACTGCTAGACTTTCCCAAAAAGTAGTTCTTCGGGGAGCAAAACCCTGTATTCCTCTCCTAGAGCACAAGTGGGGGGGCGGGAACCCGCAGGGTTTTGGTACTTCCCCGTGTGCAAACATACAAACGCCACTACCTACGTCCTAGAAACCTTAAATCTTTCACGGCCGCCCCTCCCCCTCCTCCCAACCAACACCTTCCCAAGCCGTCTTTAGGCCCAAAGATTAGGAAGAATAAGCAGGGTAAGAGGGTGGTACACTTCTGACTTCGGGGTCTCGATATCAGTTACTACAGGATAAACAGGAGGCCAACGAGGCTTCACTGGTTAGGAAAGGTTTAAGGAAGAACCCAACACACCAGGCCGCCCATCCCCAAACACACTCACCCCCCCGCCCCACCCCATCCCACCCCCGCCTTTCCGAAGGAGGCTTCGGTGGAATTCCTTCTCACCTAGGAAATTACAGCTCTAACTCACCAAGACAAAGCCTTCACAAACACTCAACTAAAAAGTGCCCAGACCCAGGATGCAGGGACGCATGAGACGAGATCGCGTTTTACCTCAAAGGCTCAGCAGTCATGTTTTCGCTTCAACGCCTCGTTTGGCTTCTGCGACACGTTGGACGCTGCTCTGCTGTCACAGGCCCCTGGATACGCTAGAAATAGCCTGGAATCTTAGTAGCCACTGTAGTTTGTGGTGAAGCCTCTCTACCGTTTAAAAGCCACTACCAATGCCGCCTCCCCAGGTCCCGCGGAAACAAAGCGACGCCGCCGCAGCCGCCATTTTGTTGGGCCGAGGCTCTGCCTAGAGAATTGGCGCGCCCTACCCCTTCCTTTTTTCGTCATCCATTGGCTCGCTCCTGAAAAGCAAAAGTCTTATTGGCTACGGAAATTTACCTTCTTTGGGGGCCTGTTGCTAAGGCACTCGACGTCATTTGATCCCCCTCCACCTTTTAGTAGGGGATCCAATTCAGTCCCACATGAACTGAAAGTGCTAGTAGGTATTTTTACTTTATTCTGCAAAAGCAGTTTTGAACCATGTTTTCTGTTACCTATTGGCAACAAAATTTACATTTTTTTTAGTGTTTCTATCCAGCACAATGCCAATCTATATGTTCCTGGAGGGAGATTGCATTTTCCATTTAAGCAGACCAAAGCGTAAAAATCCAACAGTAGCGGAGAAAAGATTCAGACGAAGATTACAGACACGATAGTCTTAAAGGCAATACGACAATTATGCATAAATATGTTCTTCCCTGTACTCATATATTCCATGTAATCATCAAGTTCTTTTGGTTCCTATTTTTCAAGGAAACTCTGTTGGCCTACTGCTACAAGGCTGTGCTGCAATCTATAAGATACGCAGGGTGAACCTGCTAGCAGCTCCACGAGAGAAGGGTGGGCAATCTCCTCCTCCCTTCTGAAAACCGGCTGGAGGGTCAGCAGGAGTCGGTTCCAAACAGAGAACACACAAGAAGATTCAACATCCCAGGGATACGTCTTGACATAATCTATATCTATATTGTTGTTGTTATGTACACACAACTCATAGTTTACCTTCTAGCAGATAAATTGCATGGAGAGTTGCCCATTTTTCCAGCGTGTACCAGCTGATGGGTTCAAACTGTATGCCTTTGGTTTGACAGCGCAACTTAAGCCGCTAGAGCAATAGAGAGTTGCACTATTAACCAAGGGGCAGTTCAAATCTTTCAAGGCTCAAAAGCACAAAAAGGGGCAGATGGGCAGCCTCTCCCTCCTTTACAATTTAGAATCTGGGAAACCCAATGCGGAATGACTATGAGTAGGAACTGACTCAACAGTTAATATGTTTGTTCAGCAACTTAGATAACTTGAAAGAAATTATATATAATTTTATGTATTGTTGAGTACCACTGAGTCGGAACCGACCAATAGCTGATCCACTAGCAGGTTTTCAAAAGGCTGTTAATGACACCTATCTATAATTCTGGTGGCTTAGAGGAAAAGAGTTCAGCTGCTTACTTCTAGTAGTAATAATGCACCAGCTGCACCAAGGAAGAAAGATGGCCAATCTCCTCCTTTATGATTGTTGTTGTGTACCATAGATTCAGAGCCAACCTGTAGCTGACCCTCCAGCGGTTTTCTGAGGCAGTTAATCTAACTGGAGAAGATTGCTGGTGGCCTTCGGGATTGCAGCGCAGCTTCTTACCACTAGGCCACCAGAGCTCTCTAAGGATTACTGCCTCTGAAAAACCTCCTGTAGTGTCAACTCTGGGTGGACTCAGATTGGACCGTATATACCAACAAGGACTTAAATATTTACCAATATTATATCTATCCATCTATTGATATATACAAATAATCAGTAGCACAAGAAATATGATGGCTAATGTCAGATTTTGGCAGAAAGCGGAGAATACAGGAAGGATGTCTATTTGTGCCTTATTGACTAAGCAAAAGCATTTGTCTGCATGGATCATAAAAAATTATGGTTGACACTGAGAAGTATAGGAAACCCACAACACTAAATTGTACTTATGCAAAATTTATATCCAGACCAAAGAACTGTTGTCCGAAAAGAGCAAATGAATACTGCAGGCCCGAGGACTCAACCGACTTTTAAATACACAGGACAATGACTAAAGATGACAGAAGAATAGATGTCTTTGACTTGTGATGCTGGAGAAGAGTATTGAACATACAATAGACTGCCAAGAAAATTAATAAGTTTATCCTAGAGAGGGTGAAACCATATTGCTCCTTGGAGGCAAGGATATCTATCTGATATACTTTTGTTTTGTTTTGTTTTGTTTTTAAGGTACAAAAGTCTTATATTTGTAATAACCTAAATCTATAGGTATAAAACAAGTCTTTTGAAGACTTCCCTAATATAAAACAGGAATCACTTATTCCTAGATCTTCCTTAAGTTAGAGACACTGTGCTAAGACCTGGTGGACATGAATAAAAGCTGCTGGGTTTGTAATTTAACAAAACCTTTCCCCCTTCAACATGACAGGTGCTGGGTTGAAGGCTGTCTGCATCAGAGGAATATGGGCAATTGTTTTTTTAGCACTCTTGCTTTCCAATTTACCACAAAGGGGTCAATGATCTTGCCCAGCAGATGCTGAGTCGGGTTAGGGTAACTCTGACATAGGCTGCTTAAGAGGGAAGCAAGATGTCATTTGCGAGCTTACCCAAATGTGTAATTGAAGAGATTTATCAAAGTAAGAATCACGCCCACTCTTTCCCAACAGACAATGACTGGAGAGAGCGTGCCTCTGCTTGAGAGCAGAGACAGCACAGGCCTTGCAATCATGCAATCATGGCTTTAAGTACTTTTCAACATCAGTTCTTTTTGCCCAGCTAACTTTATGTGTTGTGGCTTCATGATCTCTTAGAACTTTGAAAACATGATTCATCAGTCATGTTTATTATACATCCAGGTTCAGAAATAATTTTCCTACTGATGTTCAGCTCACACAATCTGTCTGTACCTTTTTAGAAAAGAATGTTGAATTGTATATATTTATTTTGCTTTACAGTACAAAAAAAATTGTTTCATAAATAGTTTGCCTATTTTGGTTACCATAGCACACAGGGATAATCATATGAAAGCCACAGGGCATGTGCCATTGCTGGATCAGAGCGGCTGGTGACGAAGGGAGCTCTGGCTGCTGGTGGCTGAGCTCAGACAGTCCAGGTATCTGATATACTTTTGGTGTGTTGCCAGTGGGGACCAATCTTGGAAGAATGGAAGGACCACTCAAGAGAAAAAGACACTGGAGAAGATGGATTGACAGAATAACTGGGACAATGAGTATAGATATGTCTGATAGGACAAGACTCAGAGCTACTGTGCATAGAGTCACTATGAGTGACAAGAAACTTGACAACATGTAACAACAACAATAATATCCTATATTATAATCTAAATAGTTGGATGCTTTTGTATAGTCAATAAAATACTAGCAAACACAAGAAAGATTTATAATATTTTTTTCAACTGTTTAAAATTGTAATTTTAATGAAAGTTTCTCAAAAAGTTGGATTTTTCATTCATTCATTGTTGCACAATTTCCTCCCTACCAACCCCAGTTTGCTTTTCTAAAAAAATCATTTATTGTTGCATAATTTCCTCTCTCCCCTCCTCTCTTCCAGCCTATGCTGTGCTATGCACCTCTTATTCTGGACTGTTGTCATACAAATAATGCCTAATCATATATTATTTTAAACAGTTATTTCCTCTATCTGTCCCAATTTAGTGTTCATTATTTATCCTCTCTTTATTTAGTTTCTCCCTGACTCCAATATTAGTCCTGTTTTATAGCAGTGGCATTATGCAGTACTTGTCGTTTTGTGGCTGAGATATTTCACTCAGCATAATGTCCTCCAGGGTCACCCATGTTGCATAATATTTTATGAGTTACTTGTTCTTCAGTGCTTCATAGTACTACATTGTGTGCATAGGCATATACCATAGTTTTTCAATCCATTCATTTTTTCATGGGCACCTGAGTTGCTTCCATCTCTTTGCTCTTGTGAATGACACAGCAATAAACATAGATGAGTATATAACTGTTTGGGTGGCAGCTCTAGTTTCTTTAGGGGTTATTCCTAGTAGTAGAATTGCTGGGTCAAATGGTATTTCTAGTTCCAACTTTTTGACAAAGTGCCAAACCACCTTCCATAGTGCTTGCATTATTTTTCACTCCCACCAGTAGTGAATAGTTTTCAATCTCTCTGAAACCTTGCCAGCATTTACTGTTTGTTGTTCTGTTGAACTTTGCTACTGTTGCTGGAGTAAAATAATATCTTGTTTTTATTTGCATCTCTCTGATAGCTAGGGATTTTGAACATTTCTTAATGTGTTTGTTTGCCACCTGAATGTTTGGGTTTTGGTGTTTTTTTTTTGGTGAAGTGACTATTCATATCTTGTGCTCATTTTGTGATTGTGTTGTTTACCTTTTTCTTGTTGAGGTGCTGGAGTATTCTATAAAATTTAAATATGAGTCCCTTATCAGACATGTCATTACCAAGTATTTTTCCCAGTCTGTGGGTTTCCTTTTAACCATGTTGGAGAAATTTTTTGATGTACATAGAAATTTAATTCTTAGGAGGTCCCATTCATCTATTTGGAAGATTGTTCATACCATGGATTAGGGCTAGATTTCTGATATTCTTGACTTTCAGGCCAGATCCATCTGATATCAGCAATGATATAGTCTTCTTTCCACAACCTCTACTCAGCACTAATTCTTCTGTACAATTGTCTGTAGTGAAGCATGTTTTTTGTAACATTCCTGGATGGGAGGATCTGCCTCATTCACAGCAACTCCAGGATTCAACAGCAATACTGGGGACCACTACTCCTAAGAACTGAGCCTGATCAACAAGAACAAGAAAGAGTAGGCCATTAGAAGGCAAAGTGTCCAGATCACCCTAAATCAGAGCATGCTGTTGACCTCCTTCAAGGCCAGCCATAGTATCAAACTTCTATGCTAGCAATAATGGGAGTGCTAGCAGAGTCCAGCTTGAGAGGTCCAAAAAACGGTATTACACCTGGTGATGGAAATCAGCATCCCCCATCCTACTAGTCAAACCCTGAGTTAACGTGAGATGTAATGGAATCAAGTTCTTACTTCATGCAAAAGTAGTTTTCTCAGTTTTACCTTTTCTTTTAAGGCCTCTCCCTCCCCAAAAGTACAAAGTTTAAAGTGAAACATAAAAGATAACTTCAGAACCAGGAGTAGCTCAGGTGATGGGCAGAGAGGCAGTGGCCAGCCAACCCAGGTTCGTAGAGAGTCTCTGCGCACTATGGACCACAGGCACCCAGCAAGTTGGCCAAGGGGAAGGTCAGCTCAGCTTAAAGCGCAGTGAAGGAGAGGCCATAGAGAGAATGAATCAGTGAAGCTATCACTTAAGCTGCCTACAAAAGTGGACATGAAGTCCAAAAAGGCAGCAGGAAAGGAGAAGACTTCTGAAAGAAAAATGTAAACAAAACAGAAAAGGGGAGCAAAGGAGAAATAGGCTGAAGTGGCTAACTAAGAAATTAAAGGAGATTTATCTGCAGAAAATGCAGAAACTAAAAATGAAGAGAGTTCAGCCTCTGATGAAGCAGGAGAAAAAACAGCCAAGTCTGATTAATATTTGTCTACCAAAGATGACAGAACAAGAGCTTTTGAGTTGTGGTGCTGAAGAATATTGAACATACGATGGACTTCCAAGAGGACAAACAATTTTAACTTGGAGAGGTTGAAACCAGGTTGCTCCTTGGAGGCAAGGATCTTGAAGCTCCATCTCACATACTTTGGGTATATGGCCAGGAGGTACCAATCCTTGGAGGACATCATACTTGGAAAGGTGGAGGGGCAGGGCAGGAGAGGAATACCCTGGATAAGATGAATTGACATGGTAACTAGGGTAATGAACGTAGGTGGTGTCAGAGACAGTGAGACTGGCTTAGGATAGAGCAGAGTTCAGAGCTATTGTACATAGGGTCGCTCTGAGTTGCAGGCAATACAATGGCACATAACAACGACAACCACCACCATGGTCCCTATATCTCTTTTCAACTGTTCCCTCTGTATCTTCCTTTTTGTCTGTTCATCTAGAGGAATATTTTTTTATTTTTTTAAACTTTTATTATTATTATTATATTTCTTATTACTATTATGTGTGTGTGTGTGTGTGTGTGTGTGTGTGTGTGTGTGTACCGTCAAATCGGATCTGACTGATACAGGAGGAGATTGCCCCTCCTTCTCCAGCAGAGCATCTGGTGGATTCGAACCACGTGCCTCTGGGACTGCAGTGCAACTTCTTGCCGCTACACCACCAGAGCTCCCTTAGAGGAATATTTTTATAAACTATTTTGCAAATGCAAGGGTTTTTTCATTTCTTCTTGTTGCTGTTATTCCTTCTTATGTACCATCGAATTGGATCTCACTGACACAGAAGGAGATTGCCCCTCCTTCACCAGCAGAGCATCTGGTGAATTTGAACCAGCAAGATTTTTTAGTAGCTCTAGAAACATTTTTAAGAAGGAGGAAATCCCACTTCAGCCCATTTTTAAGTGGCCTAGTGGCAAGAAGCAGTGCTGTAATCCCAAAGGCATGTAGTTCAAGGCCACTAGCTGCTCTGTGAAAGAAGGATTAACAATCTCCTCCTGAGTGATTAACTACCTTTAAAAACCCACTGCAGGCTCAGCTATGGGTCAGTACACAACAACAATGAAATCATTTACTGGTTTGTTTTTTTATTTGTATAAACAGAAAATGTAGGATGTTAGAGCTCTGGAGGGCTTTGGGTGTCAGTCAGTGGGCTTTGGGGAGGGAGATAGTTTTTATATCCCATAATACACAGCATACTTGTTGACAAGTTGAGTAATTGTTATGCATTTTTTACTTGAACATTTTAGATTAAGTCTTTAAATTAAGTTCATTTCTTTTAGATACATAAATTAGAATTGTTGTTGTTGTTGGTATGTGCCATCGAGTCACTTGTGACTCATAGCGACCCTATGCACAACAGCCCTAAACCCTGCTCTGTCCTGTGCCAATCTCACTATCTCTGACACACCCACCCTCATTACCCCAGTCACTAAGTCAATCCACCTCATAGAGTGTCGTCCTCTCCTGAGCTGTCCCTCCACCCTCCCAAGCATGACGTCCCTCTCCAAGGACTGGTCGGTCCCTCCTTGTAACATGTCCAAAGTATGTCAGACAAAGTCTCAGAATCCTTGCCTCCAAGGAGCAGCCCGGTTTAACCCTCTCCAGTTTAAACCTGTTTGTTTTCTTAGCAGTCCATGGCACATTCAATATTCTTCTCCAGCACCACAGCTCAAAGGCATCAGTTCTCCTTCTATCATCCCTAGTCGTTGTCCAACTCTCTGATGCATAACAAGTGATCGCAAAGACCATGGCCTGTATCAGGTGAACCTTAGTCTCCAGAGTGACATTATTGCTCTTCAATACTTTGGAGAGGTCTCTAACAGCAGACTTTCCTATCGCAATGCATCTTTTAATTTCCTGGCTGCTGATGCCAAGAGTGTTGACTGTGGAGCCAAGCAAACTAAAGCTGTCAACAATCTCAATCTCTGCACTATCCGTCCTGACGCTGCCAATTCACCCAGTGGTGAGAATTTTTGTCTTCTTGATATTGATCCTCAACCCATAGTGAAGGCTGCAGTCCTTGACCCTCTGCAGCAAGCGCTTCAGGTCCTCCTCAGTTTCAGGAAGCAGGGTTGTGTCATCTGCATAACACAGATTGTTGATGGATCTTCCACCAATATTGTCTAGTAAAATTTCTTCTTAAGTGCTCGCTTTGGCAGCACATATACTAAAATTGGAACGATACAGAGAAGATTAGCATGGCCCCTGCGCAAGGATGACACGCAAATTCGTGAAGCGTTCCATATTTTCGACCCTGAAATGAACCAGTCTGTAACGAAGGCTAACTCCTAACTCCTTTCACCTACAAATTTCGTCTTTAGATACAAAGCTAAGTGGATAGTCCTTACCGAGGGACTGTTTAAAAAGAGGCAGGGAGAAGAAAAGAAAAAAAATGTCTTCTTAAAGAGAATCACTCCCTCCTCATGGCTTTCTCCCTATATGAACTGTGTGGATTCTGTAACATCTTTGGTCTTGGTAGCTCAGTTTTCCGAATAATTTTGTTATGTGTTGTGAGCAATTGAAAATTTTAGTGTGTAAAGTGTATGATAGTAAACTGTGAAATGCTGTTGTTATTGTTGTGTGGAGCAGCTGGTGGTCTTGAACCATGTGCCTTTGGGATTGCAGTGCAGCTTCATCCCACAATTGAAGGTATTGGTACTTATTTTCTTCTTACTCAACATTTTCCTCCAAATTTAAGGTCATTGGAATTTAGAAAAAATTATAACTACATGGCTTTTTAGATTTTGGGTATGTACATTAAGAATCTGTATGCAGAACAGATCATTAGGGAAGCAGGGTTTATAAGAAGGAGTGTGGCATCAAGACTGGAGGAAGACTAATCAGCAGCCTACATTATGCAGATGACACAACCTTGCTTGCTGAAACTGAAGACCTGAAGCACTTGCTGCAGAAGGTCAAGGACTGTAGTCTTCAATATGGATTGAAGCTCAACATCAAGAAGACAAAGATTCTCACCACTGGGCCAATTGGCAGCAACATGATAAATGGAAAAGAGATTGAGGTTGTTAACAGTTACATCTTGTTCGGCACCACAATCAACACTCTTAACACCAGCAGTCAGGAAACCAAAAGGCGAATTGCATGGAGAAAATCTGTTGTCAGGGACCTCGCCAGAGTGCTAAAAAGCAATGTTGCCAGTCTAGAGACAAAGGTATGCCTAATCTAGGCCATAGTCTTCTCAATTACTTGCTATGCTTCAGAGAGCTGGACAATGACTAAGGATGACAGAAAAAGAATAGATGGTTTTGAGTTGTGGTGCTGGAGAAGGATCGTGAACATACCGTGGACTGCCAAATAACCAAATTGGTCTATCTTGGAGATTGTGATACCAAGTCTCTCCTTTCAGGCAAGGAATTTTTTTTTTTACTTTTTTAAAGATTATGAATTTTAATGAAAGTTTACAGAGACTTTGGATTTCCATTCATTCTTTGTTGAACTTTTTTCCCTTCCCAACTTCCTTCCTCCCCAGTTTGCTCTTCTCTTTGAAAAGTAAAAGAAAAATTCTTTCATTTTTATACAATCCCTCCCCCCAAGTCCACTCCACTATGCCGCCTTTGTTCTGGACTCCTGTCATGACAATAATATCTAATCATATATCCCTTTTAAACAGTTCTTTCCTACATCTGTTTCAATGCAGCATACATTATTTATTCCCTTTCTCAGTCTCTCCTCAAAGCAATGTCAGACCCGTTTTACAACAGTGGCATGCAGTATTTGTCGTTTTGTGACTGAGCTATTTCAGTCAGCATAATGTCCTTGAGGGTTATCCATTTTGAATAATATTGCATGAGTTCCTTGTTTTTCAATGCAGTGTAGTATTCCACTGTGTGAATATACCACAGCTTCTCTATCCATTCGTTTGTTGATAGGCTCTTAGGTTGTTTCCAACTCTTTGCTATTGTGAACAAAGCCGTGATAAACATGGGTGTGCAGGAGGCAAGGATTTTGAAACTCCATCTCACATACTTTGGGCATGTGGCCAGAAGAGACTGGTCCTTGGAGAAGGAAATCATACTTAAAAGGGTGGAGGGACAGCGCAGGAAAGGAAGACCTTGGATGAGATGGATTGATACAGTATCTGGGGCAATAAGGTATGTTAGAACTAATGAGACTGGCTCTGCACAGGGAAGTTTCAGAGCTGCTGTACATAGGGTCGCTATACATTGCAGGCAGGACATAAGAACAAAAACAAACTATATTGGTTGTTTTTTATTAAAGCCTCTTGTTTAGAGTCAACAAGACCTTGGGGAGGGCCTTTGTATTTAAAAGTGTTGTTACTATATTTTGGAGGAACATTCTTCTAAGAGGTACAACACTCTTCTGTTGGTACACTGTATTGAGGTAATCTGGGGTTGCTGTGATGTTGAACCTAGTGACATTGGGGTGTCAAATGCCATAATGGTTACCCGTGGTGGACAATGTTTGGTGGGACTCCTAATTTAAGACAGGTTTTGAAGCACGAGTGGCATCTACTTCCTAAACAACATGCCTCTGGAAACTCTATGAACTTTAATAAAAGACCATAGTTATAGAAAGGCTTCAGACCTTTTGTTCATAGGGTCACTATGAGTCATGCTCAACTCGACGGCAATCAACAACAACATTAAAAATTGTGTACAGGGTGTCCATAAAGTCTCTGTACTGGCCTTTAAAACAACCATTAAAATACCAATAATGAAGGGGGGAAAATAACTTCAAAACCAAATCTCTTGACTTACAGCTTTTTGCACAATTCAAAATAGCTCTATCTTGCAGCTTCTTGTTACTATGCCTAAGTGTTCAACACCAGACTCTGCAAGTAAAGCAATAGACATTGGTAGAACAACAGCAATAGGGTTTGGGGTTTTTTTTTAAAAAAAATAAAATAATGTTGAGGAATTAATAAAATAGTGTTGAGGACTTTTCTTCATAGGGTCGCTATGAGTAGCCTGCAACTCGAGGGCACTTAACAACAACAACAACATGCAACAACTCCTCATGATCTGATAAGCCAAATAGTTGTAAAAGGATTAAAGGTGGAATGCAATATCCCTTAATCCAGTCACAGTACTGATCTGCTACAAAGGGACTTTCCCTAGGGTGTGGTGTAAAATAATTTCTTTCCCAAGGGACAAAAGGCAAAGAAAGCAAGGCCTGAGGGGTGAGTAAGGTGGGAAGGAGAATCACCAAGATACCAAGAAAGAATTGTCAGGAATGGAGTATATCCTTTTGGACTCAAGGCTCTTCACTGGGAAGCTACTTGATAGTGGAGAAGAATAAATAAAACAGATGAAGAAATTGAAGGAATGTTTGGCCTATAGACGCTAAAGGAAACTAGCACTTTCCTACAGAACTGACACATAGAGGGTCTTCTCTTAGAGCTGGCACCTTGGATTTGTTCTTGCAGCCTTCTAAACTATGTAAGAATTAATTTATGCTTGTTAAAGCTTTCTCCTTGTGTTATCTCTGTTATAGTAGTAGCACCAGATAACCAAGACACCTCCCTTTAAACATTAATTAAAAACTCAGAAATTAAGTTGTAGAAGTTTATTAAAATGGTCTAAGAGCAAGGCCATTTGGTTATCTTTGCCACTAGGATGTGTCATTTTGAATAGGATTGCTTAAATACATAAGAAGCAATATTTAAACCACCACAAGCAAAGGAAATTAAGTCTACTTAAGGCACTTAAGATAAAAGTCACTTTCAGTATCTCCAAGGTAACATTATTTTAAATGCAGCAAATCTGCTATCCATAGATCTTAGCAAGATTGCTACATTTTTCTTTATAGAAGAACGTGTTCTTAATTGAGTCAATGACTACTACTAGCAATCCTACAGGACAACATAGAAATGCTGCATCAGGTTCCCCAGGCTGCAGTCTTTACTGGAGCAGATTGACACATCTTTTCTCCCATGGAGTAGATTAACTGGTGTATTCAAATCACAGACTTTAAGGTTAGCAGTCAAGAACTTAAAAATAAGGGAGACAAATACATGTAATACTTTCATTCTTTCAATGTTCATGACAAATTATCTGTACCTATAGAATAATGTTTCAAGGAGACCAGTCTTTGGGGAGGGACACATCATGCTTCGGAAGGTGGAGGGACAGTGCAATAGAAGACAACCCTCGAAAGAGATGGATTGATTCAGTGACTGGGCTAATGAAGGTAGGTGTGTCAGAGACAATAAGATTGGCACAGGATTGAGCAGGGTTTAGGGCTGTTGTACATAGGGTCCTGAGGCACAGGCAACTCTACATAACAACAACAACAAAGAATAATGGAGGGAGAAGTCTCACCATCAGTCTATACAACTAAGGGCATTTCATACAAGTCTTAATCATAAAAATCACAGAATAAATTTATTTAGCCTAAACCACATACAAGAGCTGAAAAAGGAACTTTTTTAAAAAAAATTACTTTATTAATGTTAATGAACATTTACAGATATTTTGGATTTCCATTCATTCATTGTTGCACTTTTCTCCCTGCCCAGCCCTCCCCCCAGTTCACTCCTCTCTTTGAAAAGAAAAATTCTTTCATTGGTATAAAATCCTCCCCCGCACCCCCCCACCTCACCGCCCCGAGTACACTCCACTGTGCAACCTTAATTCTGGACTCTTTTTTTAAAAATTTTTATTTTATTATTTTCTGTGTGTACCGTCAAATTGGATCTGACTGATACAGGAGGAGATGGCCCCTCCTTCTCCAGCAGAGGATCTAGTGGATTAGAACCGCAATTCTGGACACTTGTGGTAACCATAATACTCTATCATATACCGCTTTTAAATTGTTTTTTCCCTCATCTGTTTCAAAGCAGTATACATAATTTATCCAGTTTTTCTCAGTAAAAAGAACCTTATTTATAATTTACAGAGGATTTTTTTAAAAAGTGGGTATATTAAAGATTGACTATATTTCCCAACCCACCAAAACTTCTAATAACAAAAAGCAATTTTATCCATCGCTTTTTGCAAATTTTATTATATACGACTTTTATAACATAAAGATATTAGATGACAAATCATCAGAGGCAGTGATAATATTTTTAAATGTCATACTGCTAAAATTTCTGTACAATCTATTTTTCACTCTTACAATTCTCCTATTTCCATAATAGTGGCATTTCAGGTTACTTTTCATAGCTATTGGGGATGTTATAGTTACATCTAATAAAAAACATCAATTTATATTCTTCAAAGAAATTTGACTAGCACATTTGCTTAGTCCCACTGTCAGAAAAAAATTATAACAAAACCTTTAAAATGTTTTCTTTACACTTTAAAGGGTAAAACAATAGCAAAAAACATAGCTTTCATGAAATGCTTAATTTTTTAAATGCATAATCAGTAATTCAATTATTTTTCCCCATAATAGTGTTGGAGAAGCTTTTCATGTATGTACCAGTGTGTCAGTAGATGGATTCAGAGTCTGAAAATAACAAAAGTCAGTTTTGCTTGGAGTTGTTGACAAATGTTAATTGAAAACACTAGAAGACATATAGAAAAAGTGTTCAACTGTACTATGTTGGTGGGGAGGTATATGCGGAGTGCCTCAGTGATAGGAGCATATTTGTACAGAGTAGGAACTGCAACTTTCATCATGGCATTCATCCTACTACTGTCTCTAAGATTCCCAGAAGCTATTGCCCTTAAAATATCAACAATAAGGAATTTGCTCAGGTTCTGGCTCAGTCTGTCAAACATGGATTTGAGATGGTGTATGCACTCACCAAAAGTGCACCATTTGAATGAGTTTTGAAGGGCTCTGGAGCAGAATATCACCGACAGGATGTTACCAGCACCCCCTGTTGGATTAAGATTCATCTTCATGGGCTGGATAAAGTGTTAACTCGGCTTTGAACCCTATATCTTCTGTTTCATAGTGCAAAAGTATTCTTTTCATTTGTATTATTAGTGGACTTGTTTAATTTTAGAGAAACTTTCAGTACAGATACTGTGAGCTTACATGAAAAACAATTACAGTGTATTTTTCTTATATAATTGTGACCAAATACATTTGTAATTTGTGATGAATCTGCATTTGCTTGTATTCATATTCATGTGATTAACTTTTTTTCCACTCTTTTTCTTTATTGATTTCAATGAACATTTACAGAGATTTTGGATTGCCAGTCATTCATTGTTGCACTTTTCTCCCCGCGCCCCCCCCACAGTTTGCTCTTAAAAAAGAAAAAGAAAAACTCCTTCATTGGCATGCAATCCCCCTGCACACCCTCACACCCACTCCAAGTATACTCGACTCTGCAACCTCATTCCAAACTCTTATGATAATCATAATGCCCTAAAATATACTGCTTTTAAACTGTTCTCTCCCTCATCGGCTTCAACGCAGTATACATCATTTATTCAGTTTTTCTCAGTCTTACCCCCACCCTGATGTCACCCTCATTCTACAACAGTGGCACCATACAGTATTTGTCCTTTTGGGACTGAGGTATTTCACTAAGCATAATGTCCTCCAGCCTCACCCATTTTGAATAATATTTCATGAGTTCCTTGTTTTTCAATGGAGCGTAGTATTTAATTGTGTGACTATACCACAGCTTCTCTATCCATTCGTTTGTTGATGGGCACTAAGGTTGTTTCCAACTACTTGCTATTGTGAACAAAGCTGTGATAAACATGGGTGTGCATATATCTGCTTGGATGTTGGTTATGGTCTCTTTAGGGTATATTCCCAGTAGTGGAATTGCTGGGTCAAATGGTATCTCTATTTGCATGTTTTTGAGAAAGCGCCACACCACTTCCCACAGTGGTTGCACCCAACAGTGAATAAGGGTTCCAGTTTCTCCACAACCTTGCCAGCATTTGTTGCTGGCTGTTCTGTTAAATTTTGCTATACTTACTGGGGAGAGATGATATCTCATAGTTGTTTTGATTTGCATCGCTCTTAGAGCTACGGATTTTGAACATTTCTTCATGTGCTTGCTGGCCATCTGAATGTCTTCTTTGGTGAAGTGTCTGTTCATATCCTGTGCCCATTTCGACTGGATTATTTACCTTTATCTTGTTGTGGTGCTCAAGTATTTCATAAATTCTGGATATAAGTCCCTTATTTGACATGTCATTACCAAACACTTTTTCCCAGTCTGTGGCTTCCCTTTTTACCCTGTTGGAGAAGTTTCTGGATGTGCATAGGGATTTGATTCTCAAAAGGTTCCATTCATCTATTTTGTATTCTCCTGGTTGTAGATTTTTCAGGATACTTGGAAGACTGTTTATGCTGTGGATTAGGACTACTACAGTTCTTCCAAGCTTTTCTTGAATGAAGTTTATAGTCCTTGGTTTTAGTCGTAGGTCCATGATCCACCTTGAGTTGGTTTTTGTATATGGAGGGAGGTGTGGATCTTGCTTAATTCTTCTGCAGATAGTTTTCCAATTTTGCCAACACCATTTGTTAAAAAGGCTGTCGTTTCCCCACTTAACTGATTTCATCTCCTTGTCAAAAATCAATTGGCCATAGGTAGATGGGCTGATTTCCAGGTTCTCAATTCTATTCCATTGATCTATGTGTCTGTCATTGTACCAGTACCATGCTGTCTTAACTACCACGGCAGTGTAGTAGGATTTGAAATCAGGGAGTGAGATGCCTCCTATCTTTTTTCTCTTTTTAAGGAGTGCTTTGCTTATTCGTGGCTTCTTTCCATTCCAAATGAAGCTGAAGATTGCCTTTTCCATCTCATTGAAGAATGGGATTGGTATTTGAGAATACCATGGACTGCTAGGAAAACAAATAGATTTGTCCTGGAGAGGGTTAAACCGGGTGGCTCCTTGGAGGCAAGGATTCTGAGGCTCCGTCTAACTTACTTCGGACATGTAGTGAGGAGAGACCGGTCCTTGGAGAGGGACATCATGCTTGGGAGGGTGGAGGGACGGCGCAGGAGAGGAAGGCCCTCTATGAGGTGGATTGATTCAGTGACTGGGATAATTGGGATGGGAGTGTCAGAGACAGTGCGATTGGCACAGGACAGAGCGGAGTTTAGGGCTGTTGTACATAGGGTCGCTATGAGTCGCAGGCGACTCGACGGCACATAACAACAACAACAACAATAACAACATTGGGATTGCATTGAACATGTAAATTGCCTTTGGTAGTATTGCTATTTTCACAATATTGAATCTTCCTATCCATATTCTTCCACTTCTCCAGGTCTCTTTTTTGTTTCTTGTAGTCATGTTTTGTAATTTTCATTGGATAGATCCTTTGTGCTTCTAGTTATATTTACTCCCAAATATTTTGTCTTTTGATTAGCTATTGTGAAGGGTATTGTTTTTCTTAGCTCCAGCTCTTTATTCTCTTTGTCATTGTAGAAAAATTCAACTGATTTTTTTTTATTGATCTTGTATCCTGCTACTTTGCTGAATTGGTCAACTATCTCCAATAGTTTTCTTGCTGAGTCTTTAGGGTTTTCTAAGTATACTATCATATCATCTGCATAGAGAGATAATTTTACCTCCTCTTTGCCAATTTGGATACCTCTTATGTCTTATTACTTATTACTATCACTAAGACTTCCAATACAATATTGAATAAGAGAGGTGATAATGGGCATCCTGTGATTAACTTTTAAAAGTGTTGTGAAAGATGCAGAGTTAGTATTATGCCCCAGTTAAAGAGTTTTGCATTAATATTAAACTGAAAAATACTTTTTTTGCCTATTGATCCATCAAATTTTTTATTTGGTAAAACTTTTTTAAACAGGTAAATACATAGCATGATGAAAAATTATAATAGTGTAAAAAGAGATACACACTGGTCTTCTTTCCTACTCTTTATCCCCCAGATTCTGTACTTTACAGGTTTCTTTGTCCTGCCAGCTTTATAAAAGTATAATTCTTGGAGCTCTCGTGGTCTAACGGCAAGAAGCTGCACTGCAATCCCAGATGCTCTGCTGGAGAAAGAGGGGTAATCTCCTCTACCAGTCAGATCCGATTGCACTGCTCAAATAAGTAGTGGTCAGGAAATGCTTTTCTAGAAATACTTTTCTAGATGACCTCATACAGTTAACAATTAATACATCTAAGTATCTGTAATGTGATTTCACGTAATATGCTGTTGTTGTGTATCATAGAGTTAGAATCTACCCATAGCTGACTCTCCAGTGGGTTTTCAGAGGCAGTTGATTATACAGGAGTATATTGCCCATCCTTCTCCCACGGAGCAGCTGATGGCCTCAAACCTCAAGCCTTTGGGATTGCAGCACAGCTTTTTACCACTAGGCCATATCTTTTGTAAAACATTTACTTTTTTAGAAAAGAATTATTGCAACAACAGATCTCTAGTATATGTAATTTACTCAAATCTGTCATAAGAACTACTTTATAGCTGATGTGATGCATGCACGGCTTTGTTCAGCTAAATTTGCTACTTCTGGTTATTGTTGCAGGAACTTTAATTTTTATATGTATTACTTTTTTATTTTGCACTTTTATGGGTTACAGTTTTTAGCATAAACTTTCAGGAAACACTCAAGTTACTTTGACTTAGACACTTGTTCTTACTTCCTTGGTATCTTTTTTGTACTAATAAAATACAACAATTTATAGATTACACTGTAGGAAGTTATACTTTTTTTCTAGCTTTTCTTTTTTTCCCCAAAAAACGTTTTCTTTAGTATTCTGTAGTTGTTTAACATACACTTAAATGGTCTTACTGGGGGAATGGAAAGGGGATGTTCTTGCAGATTCTTAAGGAAATTTCAAAAAGGCAATATATGAAAAGCATTATCCATGTGCTTTTTAAAATTTACTGAGTGAATAGCAGTTTCCCTATGTAAGCCTCTCTTCTCAGGTTTTTCACACTGAAAACATTGATATTTCAGTCTGAAGACACCCTGAAATCTGAAAATTGAGTAGAAAACCCAACCACCCTTCTATTATCTATCTAGCTTGTTCACATAGGCAGAATGATTCATCTGTCTATTTTAGATGCCTAGATGTTTGTCTCCCTCCACTCTGGAAGTCAGTTGGCCAATCTGGTGGGATGGCTGGCTTCTCTTTGGTGGCTCCTCTTGGTGGCAGTCAGGCAAGGGAAGTTTCTGGGGTCTTTTTTCTTGTGTGTGACTATTCTTTTTGCCCTTCAAAGGTGGGTGGGCAGCCCTGACCCTTAGAGTAAGGGCAGGTAAGGGTGTGGTGGAGCCTGCAGAACCTGCTCCAGGCATTGACTTAAAATCCTTCACGAGGCTTAGGGCTGGAGTCTCTGTCCACTCCAGAAGTCAGCCAGCTAGTCTGTGGGGATGGCTGGTGTCTCCATGGCAGCTCCTCTTGGTGGCAGTCAGGCAAGGGAAGCCTCTGGGGTCTTTTTTCTTGTGACTGTTGTCTTTGCCTTTCAAAGGTGGCTGGATGGTCCCAAGCCTTAGAATAAGGGTAAGTAAGGGTGAAGTGGAGCCTGCAGAGCCTGCTCTAGGTGCTAGCTTAAAATCCTGTAGGGATGGAGAGACTGCGGCGCTCAGGCCAGACTTTGTTTTTGGTGAAACATTCTTCTAGGTTGTGTAACTCTGGCACATGTCCACTTGCTGTACAAAGGTAACTTGTGGTTGCTGTGAAGATGAACACTGTGACACTAATGAGGCAAATGCAGGAGCTCCCCGATTAAAACAAGCTTGGAAGCAGGAGTGGCATCCACCTCCATAATAGCTTGCCTCTGGAAACCCTATGAACCTGGGGAAAGGACCAAAGTTATACAGGTGTCCAGGACCTTCGTCCATAGGGTCTCTATGAATTGCCTATGACTTGATGGGACTTAACAACAACAACAGAGTGAAAGAGAGGAGGAGAGAGCGAGAGCGATGAGACAGCGAGAGTAAGAGCGAGAGAGAAAGACACGGAGCAGTTGGACTAGCAAACAGAAAGTCATGTTCCCATGCCAAAGGTGGGTGACTCTACTCCACAGCTCTCAGGCCTGCCTTTAATTGTTTTTGATGAGACATTCTTCTAGGTCATGTAACCCTAGCATGTCCACTGGCTGTACAGAGTTAACTCATGGTTGCTGTGAAGCCAAACACTGTGACATTGATGCGAGAATGGTTACCCATGGAGTACTGTGTTTGGTGGAGCTCCCTGATTAAAACAAGCTTGCAAGCAGGAGTGGCATTCACTTGCACAATAGCTTGCCTCTGGAAACCCTATGAATCTGGAGAAAGGACGAAAGTTATACAGGTGTCCAGGACTTTCATTCACAGGATCACTATGTGTTGCCTAAGCCTAGACGGCACTTAACAACAACAACAATAGATGTTTGTGAAAGAGCTTAGTATAGCTTGTCTCATTTACTGGGTTTAATCAAATAGAAAGTGGCCTTCAGGGACAACGAAAGACTAGTGAACAAGTCAAAGTCTTACACATTTAACATTTGTTTGTTGAAAGCAAAGTTATAAAAGCAAATAAAATTAAACATGTTTATTGCTTTTCTTCAGAAGAACATAAAAATTATGGAGGATAAACTAACAGAAAATTTTTACAAGTAACTAAATTTTTTTCCTTTCAGTAGTCCTTGGGTAGTTATGGCAGAATAGGTTCCACTTTTTGTTTGTTTCCTTGAACAAAGATTTTAGTCTTTTGTTTGTTTGTTTGGTTTGGTTTTAGTATCTGCTTCTGCCTTCCCCTCTATCAGATCAGCTTCCTCCACAGTCACCACCTCTTGGTGATCTGTGGCTTGAACTACTTGCTGTAGGAATCATGTGGAGGAGGGTACTCCCTTTCCATAGAAGGAGGAAGCCCTCGTTCTTCTCTGCAAACCCACTTATGGTTGCTTGAGCAACTGTCTTAACTTCCACCATATCCATCATGTGAGCTTCCTGTAATCATTGTAGTCACTTCTTCCACTTTGAGATGGTGGGGGCCCTCGTGTAGGTGGAGCACTACGTGAGCTACCATAACTCTCATAGGAATCTCTATAGGAGCCTCCACTAGGATCATCTGCATAATCATGATCAGGACCATAGCCATCTCTATCAGTATAGCCTCTGGATGGATAGTTACCACGAGAACTGGAATGACCATGATCATGATATGTATAACCTCTTGATGGTGGTGCATAATCTCTTATATCTTGAGAATTTGGGCAATCTCTGCTTGAATAACTATCTTTAGTAGAATAACCATCATCTCTGGGGGACAAATAAACATCTCTGTGGGAAGGCAAGGGTTTCCTTCTTGGCAGATCTCCATAACTGTCTCTTCCACGTGATAAAGGTGCTCTTCCATTCATCCCATTGCTGCTTCAAACTGGTCCTGAAGGGGCTGATCTTTTAGGAGGCCCTCAACTTCATGGTGATGGTCCTCTTTTCACTGGCAGTGGTCCCCAGGAAGAATTCGTGTAAAAATTCATAGAATAGCCACCATCATCCATGTGACCCCTACGTGAAGGGGGTCCCATGGTTCCTCCACTTCTTCCTCTTCTACATCTTGGAGGAACTCTGCTTCTTGGAGTTGGAGGTCCATGTCTACCACTTTCAAATGTTGGTTTAGTGGCTTGTTCCACCTTGATGGCCTTTCCATCTAAGGACTTTCCATTCATATCTCTGGCTGCATCTTTGGTATCCACTGGACTTTAAAAGGTGACAAATGCAAATATTCTTGACTTGTTGTTTTCTTGGTCCTTCATCAAGAGCTCTTTTACAATTCATCCATATTTACCAAATACGGCTTCCAGGACTTTCTCATTTGTTTCTGTAGTGAACCCTCCAATAAAGAGCTTTTCTGGGCGATCAGCTTCAACCATTTCCCCCCCGCCAGGGGTGTGTATTGCAGACCAGATGACCATTCCAAAGTCCTTTGAGCTGGAGGATTGGCACTTTGGTGAGGCTCTGCACAAAGGTGTGCTTCTGGGCACTACTGCTCGCATTGCTGAGCAATGAGGGTGAAGAAAAGAGACAACCTGTTTTCTTTTTAAGTTTAGATTAGAATATTGTTATTTTTTTAGCTCCGATTTAAGGTGCCTTTTTAATTACTTACAACTTCATGGATGCTGTATGTGAAAAAAAAGTGCTTAGGTTCATTGCTTTTACTGACATCTGTCTCACATGTAAAGACTTGTGAAGCTGTAAGAGGCCCATTTTTAATTGGGGTACAAGCATGAGGCTATTGGTTTCAGTAGATCAGCAGTAGTTATTGGCATAACTAATTTTAAGACATTCATGTATCAAAGAATGCAGACTGTTCTCTCTGTTACTATTCATACATTCAAATTTTTAGTACCTAAATGGATGCTAATCTCTGAGTACCCAATCCTCAGGTAGGAGAGTCATGAAAACTGTAAATATACATTTGATCAATCATGTTTAAAGGCTTTTTTTTAATTATTTTGTGTGCGTGTACCGTCAAATCAGATCTGACTGGTACAGGAGGATATTGCGCCTCCTTCTCCGGCAGAGCATCTGGTGGATTCGAGCTGTGTTCCTCTGGGATTGCAGTGCAGCTTCTTGCCACTAGGCCACCAGAGCGCCCCTAAAGGCTTTGAATAAAGGCTTCCTAACCACTTTTTCTAAGGAGCAGTCAGATTAACACTTAGTTAGGACATGAACATTAGAAGCACCTTTAATTTTTTAATGCCTTTTGAATGTATATGGAGCCATGTCAATCTTCTTTTTAAAAGTATTAGTTTGGCTTGATTATACTTCGGGTTTTGTGAAGAAAAGTTCATTTTTGAGTAAGGGAGAATATAATACATTTGATTTCAATGACATTATTTATTGCTTTTACAAAGTGCAGGTCAGTGGATGGTTTAGTTCTTTTAGATGAAGTGTCATATGTGTTTAAGTTCATAGTCCTTTACTGGTTAAAAAGGGATACTTTCTGACAGCCACTGACCATGAAATAGAACTATTAACATGACATTGCCTTCTCAGTCTTCCAGAGTTATGGTGGACACATGAAAAATTATTTTTTACTTAGAGAACAGCTGCTTGCATTGTTTTGCTTACAAGGCTCATAACAAACCCTTTGAGGACTCAAACTGGTGGGAACAATTGAGTGACTTCTGTTGATGTTTTCAGTTGAGCTAATTAAAAGTGGTTTCTATTTGGAGTCAATATTCAGGTCACAGTAAGCAAAATCTTTATGTGATTGATCTTTTTCCCCCCTCTCTAGGGAATTATGTCTTGTGTTTGACAGTATTAAAGCAATTAATCATTATATGTTTTCTGGAGAAGTAGAGATCTGTTGTATTTCCCTCAAAAAAAGTTGTCAGGGCTACTTCTGGATTTTAGAGAAAAACTTTTTTTAAACAAATTTTTATTATATTATTTTTACGTGTACCTTCAAATCAGATCTGACTGGTACAGGAGGAGATTGCCCCCTCTTTTTCCAGCAGAGCATCTGGTAGATTTGAACCGCGTACCTCTGGGATTGCAGTGCAGCATCTTGCCACTAGGCCACCAGAGCGCCCCCTAGAGAAAAACTTTATTCAATCTGATTGATCTTTATAGTCACCTTGGGCATCTACATAGGGAGTGCTGGTAGCCTACTGCTCCAACTACTCTGTGTAAGAAAGATGGACAATCTCCTGTGCAATTAATTGCTTCTGAAAACCCACAGGAGGGTCAGCTATGGGTCAGTTCTGACTCTATGGTACAAAGCAACAACAACAACAACAAAAAGTCCTTCTCTTAAATACAAGGGATATTATGTTGTAGTGTATAATACAGAATTCAATTTCACCAGCTATGTGTAAACCTGTTTCTACCTTAGGTATAAATGAAATAAGTCACAACCTACAAGACATTTCAGATCATTTATAAGTTACATGACTTTAGCACTAAGTTACATTTTTACTAGAAATGGGCCACCTTAAATAAACAGAGGAAGGTGTAATCAATTTTAAATTTTTCCAAACATATTTAGTTAACAGTATACTCATTAAAATTATAATTCTATATTTATAGGTAATTTTTAACATGTACGGTCATCAAGAATCACAGAAAGCCTTGCATTTTAGTAAAAAAAAGATAAGAGGAGAAGGATTGGCTAGCCTTTTTTTCTTTTCTTCTGAAGGCTCTGAGGTCCCCATTTTCAGGAGACCACATAGTTTTTCATCCTAAAAGGAATGATGTACAAAGTATACAAATTCATACAAAGATGGAAAAGCAAAGAATGGATTTCTGATGCAGTTATCTGTAACAAACATATGAGAGACACATATGTGAACAGACACATTTTGTTAGGTCTTTTCCCATCAACTTTAGATACGAAAATATAAAATCACATGATCAAAAACTAAGGTAGTTTTGAGCTTTCTTAAATGAAACTGTATTTGGTTTAGAATGTCCTTAATATATTTCATTTTACTAAAGTAAATGTTCCATTAAAGTTAGATGGAAGTGAAGGTTAAAAAAAGGAGAATCATAACACAAATATTTCATGATTTTAAAAGTAAAATATGTTAAGGCACTACATATTGTCTTTGGTTAAATAAGGAACTACGGAAATAAATTAGAAAAAAAAGAAGTAATAAAAGTACATAAGTTCGCCCTTCCAAATATACACACGTATAATTTTCCAATTTCGATTACTTCAATCCAGGGTCTACATATTTCTGGGATCCTTTTTAATTCATCAGAAAGCTGAAACAAATTTATATATAAAACTATTAGTCTGTGAAGAAATGTTGACTTTGCTTCTAAGAAATAGATAGTATCGTGAACTTAGCAGAAGAGCAATCTGGGTGCATGCATGATAGTCAATAAATGGAATTGAGAAACACTGATATTAAGTAGGTAGTCTAAGGGGCAATGGAAAGAGCTTTAACTTCAAGTTAAAAACTTCTATCTCCTTTTTATTGTACAAAATTATAAAATTAGAAATTACAAAGTAAAATAATATTGAATCATTCATACACATGGGATGACAAAGCAAAATATTACAATGAAATGTGCAATGAACCGAACTCGGTCTGCATTTCTTCAACTCAAGGAACTGAAGAAGAAATTCAAACCTTGAGTTCCTATGATAAAGGATGCTTTACGCAGAATATTAAATGGTCCAGGAAGTATTAAAAGATGATGGAAAGAATATACTGAGTCAATGTATCAAAAGGAATTGGCAGATACAGAAGAATTTCATGCAACAGCATATGAGCAAGACCCTATGGTGATGAAGGAAGAAGTACAAGCTGCTTTGAAGGAAATAGCAAAAAATAAGGGCCCCAAGAATAGATGGTATACCAATTGGCGTATTTCAGCTCACAGATGCTGCCCTGGATGTGCTCACCAAGTTGTGCCAAGAAATCTGGAGAACAACCACTTGGCCAACTGACTGGAAGAGATTTATATTTGTTCCCATTCCAAAGAAGGGTGACCCAACAGAGTGTGGAAACTATAGCACAATACCATTGATTTCACATGCAAGCAAGATTTTACAGAAGATAATCCAAAAGCGACTGGAACAGCAAACCAGCAGAGAACTGCCAGAAGTCCAGGCTGAGTTTGGAAGGGGTCGTGTTACTAGGGATATTGTAGCTGATGTTAGATGAAACTTAGATGAAAGCAGGGAATACCAGAAGAATGTCTATCTGTGTTTAATTGATTATGCAAAGGTGTTTGACTATGTGGATCATAAAAAACTGTGGCTGACTCTGAGAAGAATGGGAATCCCAGAACACTTGATCATTCTAATGCTAAACGTATACTTGGACCAAGAGGCAGTCATCAGAACAGAACAAGAAAACACTGCATGGTTCAAAATTGGGAAGGGTGTATGCCAGTGATGTGTCCTATCTCCATACCTTTTCAACCTGTATGCAGAACAGACTCTCTGAGAGGCTGGGCTCTATGAGGAGAGGTGTGGTGTCAGGATTGGTGGAAGTTCTATCAACAATCTGTGTTATGCAGATGACACAACCCTGCTTGCTGAAACTGAGGAGGACCTGAAGGGTTTGCTGCAGAGGGTCAAGAACTGCAGTCTTCAATATGGATTAAGGCTCAAAATCAAGAAGACAAATATTCTCACCACTGGACCAATTGGCAGCATCAGGATGGATGGTGAAGAGATTGAGATTGTTAACAACTTTAGTCTGCTTGGTTCCACAGTCAAC
>NW_006400214.1:146322-150350 GCF_000299155.1 Elephantulus edwardii | reverse complement strand
AGAATCAGTCCATACTGAAGGCTGCAGTCCTTGACCCTCTGCAGTAAGTGCATGAGGTCCTCCTCAGTTTCAGCGAGCAAGGTTGTGTCATCTGCATAACGCAGATTGTTGATAGATCGTCCACCAATCCTAACGCCACGCCTCTCCTCATAAAGCGGATTAGTAGTAAGAAGTTGAATTACCAAACCAAAGACCTGTGGTTCAAATCCACCAGTTGCTCCATAACAGAAAGATGAGCAAGTGAATATTGTGCAATGTACTGCCGATGAAAAGCTGCTGGAAGGTCAGCTATGAGTTGACTAGCTACCAACTTGATAGTACATAACAACATTAACTGCTTGGAGCTCTAGTGGTGTAGCCTGTACGGGGTTGTTCTACCAATCCAAAGGTGGGACCTTTCTACAGTTCAAATACACGAGAGACTCTGGGGAAGAAAAATGGACAAGATCCTCCCACGTAATTTATACCCACGGAAACTCATTGGAGGGTCAGGTATGAATTTGTTCTGACTCAATGGGAATGAATTCTAATTTTGAGACTAAGTTTCTATTAATTTTACACTAAAAACAGAATAAACATAGCATTTAAAGATCTATCCTGAAGTACAATGCTATAAGTGATAGAATAGTATCCATACACCTGTAAGAAACACCTGTAACACAACTATTCTTTAATAGCCATATCCACCAATGACTAAAACCAAAGGCAAGAGATCCTGAGCCATTTTACCCAGGTGCTAACACTCCAGGTGCATAACACCCCTCCCCAACCTCAACCTCCCTTCTAGACCTGGCCAGTACAAGGTCCACCCTCCAACTTCCACCAGCCCTCCCTACAAGCTTGTGGACTCAGGGAAGGCAGCTAGCAGAAGCACCAATATACAGGATCCAGTTAAGACAACACTCCTGCCTGGGATATTATCCTCCTGTACCAGCCATGTGCATCAGTAGGAAGGCTCCAGCAATAAAAAGCCACAGAAATTCTGTCCTGGAGCAGAAAATCTGAGACGAAGCTTTCTCCAGAATTGCCAGGGAGAGTGGTGAAGAGAGTTGGGGAAGCTGGCTACAGACCAAGGAAAACAACAAACTTCAGGAGAGGGTGCTACAGTCAGAAAACAACAAACCTTCCACACTCTCCTCAAAATGTATATTCACACAATGGAATTCTATGCTGCACTGAAAAACAAGGATCTCATGCAATATTATTCAAAATGGGTGACCCTGGAGGACATTATGTTGAGTAAAATATCTCACTCACAAAAGGACAAATACTGCAAGGTGCCACTGTTGTAGAAAGTGACTCACATCATGGTTGGGGTAAGAATGAGAAAAACTGGATAGATTATGTATACTGAATTGAAATAGATGAGGGAGAGAACAGTTTAAAAGTGATTTATGATAACATATTATGAGTATCACAGGAATCCAGAATTAAGGTTGCATAGTGGAGTGCATTTGGGGCAGGGGTGGCAGGGTCGGGGTTGGGGGGATTGTATACCAACGAAGAAGTTTATCTTTTGCTTTTCAAAGAAAGGAGCGAACTGGGGGGTGGGGGTGGGAAAAAAGTGCAACAGTGAATGAATGAAAATTCAAAATCTCTGTAAATGTTCACTAAAATTAATAAAATAAATTTTTTTAAAAAGTGGATGTTGTTTATTGCCATTGAGTAGAGCGTGCTCTATGAACAAAAGACTCAATGTCCTTCCATAACTATCGTCATTTCTCCAAGTTTTCAGAGGCATGTGGTTTAGGAAGTGGATGGCACTCCTACTTCCAAACCTGTTTTACAACTGGGAGCTCCACCAAACACTGTCCACATTGGGAAACCATTCTGGTATTTGATACCTAAGTACCAATGGTACTTAAGATTCAGCATCACAACAAGCCCAGGTTACTTCATATTACACATTGACAAAGAGCAATGTACAAAGTGGAAGAGTATTCCTCCAGATATAACAGCACTAATTTCATTTAGCAGTGGTTAAGTGTCGTCAAGTTGAATACGACTGAGAGTAAGTTTTGCACAGAAGACCTGAACTGTATTCTATAACTAACATAATTTCTGTACATAACTCTATTCAATAACATCATTTCTGTACATTTATAGAGTTTAGAGCGTTTGTAAAAAAAAAAAAGGACAGAGACAGAATAAGTTCCATTCTCTATAGCCACAGAAAACTTGGCTCCTGCAGGACCAGAGAAGAAAGAGTAGAAGTAGGGCGAGTTCTCCTTTTGGGTGTGCTCCCAAGCAGGGCAATTTTTCCTGCAGTCCCAGGGCAGAAGCAGAACTAGTTTCCTTCCTGGTGGTCTCCAAAGCCCCAGAGAACTTAGCTGTGGGACCAGAGAAGGAACAGAAGAAGCAGGTGAGTTTTCCTCCAGGTCCGTTCCCATGGGCTCCACAGACAAGGTGAACATTCCTGTCATCCAGGGAGCAGAGAGGAAAGAACAGAGGCAGAGCAAGCTGAGATCACAGAGGGTTTCTCAGCTCCAACAAACTTTGCCACAGGACCAGAGAGGAAGGACCATAAGCAGGGTGAGTTGCTTTCCTACTGGTGTGTTGAGCTCCCCAACTGAAGCAAGTATTCCCATGAGTCCAGGGGCTAGAGAGATATGCAGGCAGGGTGAGTTTTCCTGCCCTCCTCTGAAGCAATCAGCTCCCCAGTGAAGGCTGTAAGACCCAGAACCTGCTAGGGCTCCAAGCAAGAAAAACTCACAGCAATGACACAGAAAAAGCAGACTATCTTACACCTTACACAAAATCAAAGCAAGATGTCACCCCAAAAAATGGACCAAACATGGACAAATAGATTTCCAGAAGCCAGAAAGTCTGATGGAACTTTCTGACACAGAATTATAAAGAATAAGTATTTTCAGTGGATGAAAGAAAACCTAAAATAACTGCAGGATTCTACAAGCAAAGGCCAAGAGGAACTTAAAACAATTCAAGAAAATGCAAATAAAACAAATGAGACATTAGGAACCTTAGAAAAACAAGAAACAGCAACCCAGACTATTAGGACCAGCATCTCAGAAGGTATAAATATGTTGAAAGGACAAATGAACAGAATTGAAATGATGGGGCACAGAAACAGTGAAATAGAAGATAGAGGTCTCAGCACTGATCTACTAGAGCAAAAAGAAGAATCAAAATGGAAGAAAAATTAAGAAAGCCTAAGAATAATGTGGGACACTATCAAGAGGAGTAACATGCACATAATTGGAATTCGGTTGCCCACGCCCTTCTGCTCCCACCGTGCATGCTGCCCCGGAGCTCTCCAAGCCTGGCTTTCTGGTGGCGGCCAGGCTGCCTTTGGGCATCATCAGGTCCGCGTGACGTTGCCTCTGACTCTTCCTTTCTCATCTTTCAAATAGAAATAACCCTCTTTTGGTCGCAAGAATAAAACTCAATTCTGTTGTTAAAAAAAAAAAAAAAGGAAGACATTCCTGATATTTCTCAAGCAGAAAGAACTACAAAAATTCAAGCATAAAGTTGTAATACTTAAGAATTCTACAGGGGGGAAAAAAAGAATTCTACAGGGAAAGTTTAATGATTCAGGAAGGAAAAAAAAAGAAGGAATACAAAAAGTTACTGTTACAAAAAGAATTGGTTGACAGTGAACAATTTCAGGAAGTAGCATATAAACAAGAACCAATTACTATTGGTAGTTTCTAGTGAAAGAAGAAGTTCAAGCTGCACTGAAGCCATTGGCAAAAAAATAAGGTCCGATAGACTACTAATGGAGATATTTAAGGAAGCAGATAAAGCTCTGAACATGTTCACTAATATCTACCCAAAAGTTTCAATGACAGCTACCTAGATAAAAGATTGGTTGTTGTTATTATGTGCCGGCAAGTTGTTTGTGACTCATAGCGACCCTATGTACAACAGCCCTAAACCCTGCTCTATCCTGTGCCAATCGCATTGCCTCTGACACACCCATTCCGATTACCCCAGTCACTGAATCAATCCACCTCATAGAGGGTCTTCCCCTCCTGCGCAGTCCCTCCACCCTACCCAGCATGATGTCC
>NW_006400214.1:145275-146176 GCF_000299155.1 Elephantulus edwardii | reverse complement strand
AGAGAGTTGGACAATGACTAGGAAGGATAGAAGGAGAATTGATGTCTTTGAGCTGTGGTGCTGGAGAAGAGTATTGAGGGTACCATGGACTGCAAAGAAAACAAACAGATTCATCCTGGAGAGGATTAAACTGGTCTGCTCCTTGGAGGCAAGGATTCTGGGGCTTTGTCTGACATACTTTGGACATGTTGTAAGGAGGGACCGATCAGTCCTTGGAGAGGGACATCATGCGTGGGAGGGTGGAGGGACAGCGCAGGAGGGGAAAACCCTGTATGAGGTGGATTGACTGAGTGACTGGGATACTCGGGATGGGTGTGTCGGAGGCAATGAGATTGGCACAGGATAGAGCAGGGTTTAGGGCTGTTGTACATAGGGTCACTATGAGTCGCAAGCGACTCGACGGCACATAACAACACAACAACAAACTACTAATCCACCAGTTGTTGTTGTATAGTGCTGTCAAGTACAACTCATACTGACGCTATTAACAACAGTTCTTATCCTTGTACTGTCCTGTACAATATTTATCACCTCTGACATATTTTAAGTCCATAATTAATAATCACATATTAAGGGGTGTATAGAGAAAGACATTACAAAATAGGGGAATGATTAGCAAAATTAAAGAAGGGGAAGACACAGAAAAGTATAGAAGAACTAAGGAAATGAGAATTATACGGCAGAACAGGGAAAAGTGCAAATTTCTTTCAGGGTATAGACATTAATATGTTGTTGCTGTTGTTGTTATGTGCCGTCAAGTCACTTGTGACTCATAGTGACCCTAAGTACAATAGATCTAAACCCTGCTCTATCCTGTGCCAATCTCATTGCCTCTGACAAATCCATCCCGAGTATCCCAGTTACTGAATCAATCCACCTCATAGAGGGTCTTCCCCTCCTG
>NW_006400214.1:142572-143194 GCF_000299155.1 Elephantulus edwardii | reverse complement strand
GGCTCCTTGGAGGCAAGGATTCTGAGGCTCCGTCTAACATACTTTGGACATATTGTGAGGAGAGCCCGGTCCTTGGAGGAGGACATCATGCTTGGGATGGTGGAGGGACAGCGCAGGAAGGGAAGGCTCTCTATGAGGTATATTGATTCAGTGACTGGGATAATCGGGATGGGAGTGTCAGAGACAGTGCAATTAGGACAGAACAGAGCTGAGTTTAGGGCTGTTGTACATAGGGTCACTATGAGTCGCAAGTGACTCAACGGCACATAACAACAACAAGACTTTTTACTTAATTTACCTTGAAAAGATTAAAAATGGGTTTTGGCAAGAAAGTGAAAGAAAGGGTTTTCTTTGTTGTTGTACAGATTTTATATTTTTAGGGATTGGTTGCTGAATTTCGATAGAGGGTAATGTGCTGGAATGGGGTGAGAGGCAGATTGGGGAAGGGGCAGAAGAGTTTGGCCCCTTTGTGTGGTCTGGAGTGCTGTGGAAGGATGATGGTTGGGATTGTTGTTGTTGTTATGTGTCATCGAGTCGTTTCCAACTCATAGCGACCCTATGCACAACAGCTCTAAACCCTGCTCTATCCTGCGCCAACCGCACCGCCTCTGACACACCCATC
>NW_006400214.1:134769-142472 GCF_000299155.1 Elephantulus edwardii | reverse complement strand
CTGGCGCACACCCTTCCCAATTTTGAACCATGCAGTGTTGCCCTGCTCTGTTCTGACGACTGCCTCTTGGTCCAAGTATAGGTTTCGCATTAGCATGATTAAATGTTCTGGGATTCCCATTCAAGAGATCAGTATTTGTTCCTATTCTCAAAAAAAAAAAGAGATCCAGGTGAGCTCTGGTGACCTTGTGGCAAGAAGCTGTAGTGCAATCACAGAAGTGAGTGGTTCGAATCCACCAGATGCTCTGCTGGAGAAAGAGAGACAATCTCCCCCTGTACCAGTCAGATCCAGTTTGACGGTACACACACACACAAGATCCAGCAGAATGTAGAAATTATCAATGTAAGTAATATTACATGCAAGTGAAATCTTGCTGAGGACTATTTTAAAACCGGCTGGAATAGTAAATCAATAGGAAAGTGCCAGACATTCAACCTGAGTTCAGAGAAGGATTTGTGGTACAGCAGATATCATGACTGGTATCAATGGATTTTGGCTCAAAGCAGAAAATTTGCAGTAGGCAGAGCAGAGCAAGGGAATGAATGCTGTATGATTTAAAATCAGAAAAGGTGTGGGAAAGGGTTTTAGCTTCCCTCCATACCTATCTAATCTGTTTGATGAGCAAATCATTTGAAAAGCTGGACTTCATGAAGAATGTCGCATCAGGATTGCTAGATGATTAATCAGCAATCTGAATTATGCAGATGACACAAACTTGCTTACGTAGAGTAAAGAGAACTTGAAATACTACAGAACATCAAAGATTATAGGCTTCAAGAAAGTAAAAATGCTCACCAATGTACCAATAGATGGAGAAAAGATTGAAGTTTTCAGTAACTTAATTTTACTTGGCTCCACAATCAACATCCATGGTAGCAGTAGTCAAGAGATCAAAAGATGTGTTACACTGGGAAACTCTGCTGTCAATGATGTATCCAAAGTGTTATATAGAAATTTCAATTTTAATTAATGTTATAAAACAAAATGCCTATGAATAATTGAAGGGAAACCCAATAACATTTTTTCACTAAAAATATGAGCAATTATAATAATTTGAAGTATACAAAATCACATATAAATTATAAATTAGAATCATACCTATATGGATATCCATGATATTTAGACCTGAAGATAGACAGCATCCAACTGAAGAATAAAACAACGAGTCCAACACCAGCTATGCACATTACTGTAAAAAAATAAATAAAAGGAGAATAAAATGAGCATGTAAACCATATCAAGAAATAAATTTTAAACTATTTCCAAGAGTAAAAGGATAGAAAAGGCTATAATTTAATGATAAATCACAACTTTGTAACAGTTTTCTTTTTCCCATTTGTTCATCTTTAGATGGTTGTTTTACCCTCAAAGTTTCTTAATTGCAATATAGTTGAATATTTTATACTTTTGGTACCAGCAGCCAGGAAATCAAGAGACAAATTGTATTGGTCAAGTCTGCTGTGAGGGACCTCTCAAGAGTACTGAAGAGCAATGACATCAGTCTAGAGACTAAGGTGCGCCTGATCCAGGCCATAGTTTTCACAATTGCTTGCTATGTTCAGAGATCTGGACAATGACTAGGGATGATAGTATGATAATTGATGCCTTTGAGCTGTGGTGCTGGAGAAGATTTGAATATACCATAGACTGCCAGGAGCACAAACAGGTTCATCCTAGAGAGGGTAAAGCCAGTCTGCTCCTTGGAGGCAAGGATTCTGAGGCTTCGTCTGACACACTTTGGGCATGTTGCAAGGAGGGACCAGTCCTTGGAGAGGAACATCATGCTTGGAAGGGTGGAGGGACAAAGAAAGAGAGAGAGAGACGATAGACGAGATGGATTGACTGGGGTAATGAGGGTAGGGGTGTTGGAGACAGTAACATTGGCACAGGATAGAGCAGGTTTCAGGGCTGTTGTATATAGGGTCACTAGGAATCACAAGCCACAAAACAACAACAACAACAGAATTAAATTGTAGGAACTGTGAATTTCTTAACCATTTCACTTGTGAATTAACTTCTTTTTGTTGTTGTTCTTGTTAAGTGCTGTCGGGTCATAATGGACTTATAGTAACTCTATGAATGAAAGTCATGAACATGAAAAACCTTCATCTTTTCACTAAGTTCATAGAGTTTCCAAAGGCAAGCTATTTCGGAAGTTGATACCACTCATGCTTCCAAGCTTGTTTTAATTCAGGAGCTCCACCAAACACTGTCCACCATAGGTAACCATTGTCGCATTTGGCATATCAGTGTCACAGTGTTTACCCTCACAGCAACCACGAGTGGCCTTTGTAGATTGCCAAAGCAATTCTATAATACTTAGAAGAATGTTTGACTGAAAATAATTAAAATCAGGCCTGAGGACCACAGGCCTGACGGTCCAAATGCCCAGATGCAGAATCCAGGCACTCCATTTATCTTTCCAGACTGAAAGTAGCTCCAGACTGGTGACCAAACGCCTTTTTAAATAGGAGGCCAAACCTAATCAGCTAACACTCAGTTTCAAGCAACAGCCACACAGAAGTCTCAACCAAACCCAGAAAACACACCTTAGCAGAATCCAGCCGCTCTATTCATCTTCCCATACTGAAATTATAAGACTTTTACTGTACACAGTAAAAACACTCAATAAACCAGTGATTAAGTTAATAATTTTATAACATCTTTATAAGTCTTATTTAATTTTTGCTACCTGATATCTTCACTTGAATATTTCTATCAGGATTGGAGGAATACTCATGAAAACTTGTCTTAGGCATTGGGGGGAGGGATTGCATAACAACAAAAGAGTTTTTCCTTTTACTTTTTAAGAAGAGTAAACTAAGGGGGGTAGGCAGGGAGAAAAGTACAACAATGAATGACTGGAAATCCTAAGTCTCTGTAAACTTTCATTAAAATTAATAAAAGAAAACCCTCAAAAAAAGAAATAAAGAACAGATTAATGAAAAAAAAAAACATGTTACCAATGACACAACCTTGCTTGCTGAAAGTGAGGAGGACTTGAAGTGCTTGCTGCAGAACATCAAAACAACATAGTCTTTACTATGGATTGCATCCCAACATCAAGAAAACAAAAATTCTCACCACTGGACCAATAGGGAAAATCATAATAAATGGAAAAAATATTGAAATTGTCAATTACTTCATCTTAATTAGATCCACAATCAACACCCTTGGTACTTGCAATCAAGGACCTCTCCAAATTATTGAGGAGCAATGATATCAGTATTAGGACCAAGGTGTGCCTGACTCAGACCATGATATTTTCAATCAATTCCTATGTATATGAGAGCTGGACAATGAGAAAGGATGACAGAAAAAGGATTGATACCTTTGAACTGTGGTGTTGGAAAAGAGCACTAACTATCCCATGAACTGCCAAAAGAATAAACAGATATGCCTTAGAAAAAGTATAGCCAGAGTACTCCTTGGGGGTAATGATGACAAAGCTTCATCTCACATACTTTTGGCTGTTACTAGGAGAGACTATTCCTTGGAAAGAGACAGTTTGCTTGGAAAGGTGGAGGGGTTGGAGGAATAGAGGAAGACCCCCCAACCAGATAGACTGATACAATAACTATAGCAAAGCAATGGGCTCCAGTATGCCAGAGATTGTGAGGATAGCACAGGATAGGACAGGATTCAGATTTGTTTTTCATAGGATTGTTAAGAGTCATACTTGACTCAATAGCACCTAACAACAACAACATCTGATTAGCATTATGACTTTATCCATATAGGGCTAACTACATTGACTTGCATGAAGAATTCACTCAACATGGGTTGCAAATATGAGTAATGGGGGGGGGAAATTATTATCAGTTTAAAATTAATAACTCTCTCCACTAATCCCATTATGCTTTAAATTCAGCATAAAAGTTAACAATCCTAACCCAGATGTTGACCATGTAATATTCAATTAAGAGGCAGCAGCAGCCAGGTAGATAGCCAGGGATGGCTGGAGCACCATTTTCTACAGGGTACAGTAGCTAGACAGACAGCAGGCTCAGCCAGAGTTGGCCAGAGCATTATCTTCACATAAGACAGTAATAGTTACGTAGATGGTTGGCACAAATCAGGGATGGCGGAGTACCATCTTCACCAGGGAGCAGCACGTAGGTAGATGGAAGGAGGGATGGCCAGAGTGCCATTCTCACTGGGAGTAGCAGTCAGGTAGATGGGGCGGAGAGGGGAGAGGCGCCGCCAGGATCAAATGGAGCACCATCTTTATCTGGGTTTTCAACAGCCAGGCAGATGGTAGGTACAGTTAGGGTAAGCCAGAGAGGTATCGCTTCTTAGGAAGAACTGCCGACAGGTAGACGGGGAGTGCAGCCAGGGTTAATTGTATAGCAATCTTCACTTGGGCGCACCCAGATAGGCAACAGGTATGATTAGGGCCTGAGCCATCCTCATCAGGAGAAGTCAGAAGGCTCAACCAGTCTCTGCTGGTATCTGCCAGTTTGGTCTATTGGGGTGGGGGTGAGATGGAAAGGCTTGCATGGTGTTGCTTATGAATATAGATTTGTCTGTCAGTTACTGTACTGAGGCAGCTTGATAGTTGCTGCGATGCTGGAAACTATGACACTGGTATTTTAATACCAGCAGATTACCTATGGTGGTCAGACTTCAGTGGAGATTTCAGGTTAAGACAGATAAAGAAGGATGGCTGATCGCCCAATTTTGAAATAACTAGCCTTTTGGAAACCCTATGAACAAGTCACAAGAACACTGTTAGACATACTGTTAGAGGTTGAGCATTACAGAGGGAGACACAAAAAAATGAGGAGGAATAGCTGTAAACATCCATTAATAAATAATTGGAAGATGGAATATAAAGAATGAATGTAGGAAAAGTGGAAGTTGTAAAAAAAATGAAATTGAATGTATAAAGACCAATAATATTCTAGGAATTAGTGAGCTGAGCTGGGCTGGACTTGGTTATTTAAAATAAAAAAGTTATATGACCTACTATGCTGGGAATGAGAAATTAAGGAAAAATGGTGTTTCATTTATAATAAAAAAAGACCATTTCCTGTTCTATTCTGAAGTACTATGTTAGGAGTGATATCATATAATCCATATGAATACAAGGAAGATCTGTTAATATAACTATTATTCTAATATATCTACAACAGCTTAAGCTAAAAAAGAGTAAATTTTTTTTTTAAAAAGAGTAAATTTAGGACTTCTGCCAAATTTTGCAGCCTGAAATTGACCAAACATATAGTCAAGATGCATTAATAACAATTAGAGACAAAAATGCAAAAGTTGGAAACAAAGTAGGAATGGTAGTTGAAAATTATGGACTGCAGGACAGGAATGAAGCTGGAGATCAAATGATTTCATTTTTTACTCAATGATTTACTCATAGTAAATATCTTTAAGAAAAAGAGATGGTGACTATACACATGGACTTCACCTGATGAACTGCACAGGAATCGTAATAACTACATCGGTAGAAACAATCGGAGAAGTTCAACATTAACAGTCAAAACCAGATCAGGTGACGACTGTGAAACAGAACATCAATACTCATGGGCCAGTTCAAACTGAAGATGAAGAAAAACAAGTCCTCAAGAACCAAAGCCCATCTTTGGGTCTATTTCATCTGTATTTAAAAATCATCTCAAGAATAGGTCTGAGGCATTGAACACTAATGATAGAAGACCTGATCAGTTGTGGAGCAACATAAAAGATATCATCTATCAATCAAGAAAAAAGGTGATTGCAAAGGAAAGAAAAAAAGAAAAGACCAAAATTGTTGCCAGAAGAGACTCTGAACATTGCATTAGACCATCAAGAAGCTAAGCCAAGGGAAGAGATGCTGAAACAAAAAGAAGATGAACAGAAGATTTCAAAGGGCAGCACAAGAAGACAAAACAAAGTAATATAAAGGAATGTGCGAAGAACTGGAGTAAGAATTTAAAAGGGAAGAATTTTATTGGCATTTCTCAAATTGAAAGAGCTGAAAAACAAGTTCAAACCTTGAGTTGTAGTAGGGTGAGATGCTATGGGGGAAATCTTGAACGCTATGGGGAAGTATCATAAGAAGAAGGAGTTGTTTTCATCTCTTTGCTATCGTGAATAACACAGCAATAAGCATGGGTGTACATACATCTGTTTGGATGGCACTTCTGTTTCTTTTAGTGTTGATTCCCAGCAGGGCAATTGCTGGGCCAAATTATATTTCTATTTCCAACTTTTTGAGAAAGAGCCAGATCACCTTACATAGTAGTAGAACCATTTTACACTCACACCAGCAGTATTCACACAGCAGGATTCCAATCTCTCCACAACCTTGTCAATAATTGTTGTTTACTACTCTGTTGAACTTTTCTGTTGTTGCTGGGGTGAGATGATATCTCATAGTTGTTTTTATTTGCCTCTTTCTGATAGGGATTTTGCACATTTCTTCATGTGTTTGTCATCTGAATGTCATCTTTGGTGAAGTGTCTATTTATATCTTGTGCCCATTTTTCAATTGGGTTGTTTCTTTTTTTCCTGTTGAGGTGCCGGGATATTCCATAAATTTTCCCATCAACAAATGAATGGGTTGAAAAACTATGCAATATTCACACAATGGAACACTACGTAGCACTGAATAATAATGAACCCATAAAACACTACACAACATGGGTGACCATGGAGAACATTATATTGAGTAAAATGTCTCAGCCTCAGACACTGTTATGAAGCAGGAATGACATGGGAGGTTGGGAGGAGAAAAGTCAAAGAGTGGACAGATAATGAACACTGTATTGGAACAGGTGAGGGAGAGAACTATTTTAAAGGATAATATGATTAGACATTATAGGTAAGACAATGGTCTAGAATAAGAGGTACATTGGAAAGAGGCATAGGAGAGGGAAGGGGGGAAGGGAGGAAACCGCAACAATGAATGATTATTTAAAAAAAGGAAAGTTAATTGGGGGAGGAGAAGGGAAGGGAAGGGAGGAAAACGTGTAACAATAAATGAATGAAAATCCAAAGTTTCTGTTAACTTTCATTAAAATCACCAATTAAAATAACTTAGAAAAGAAGATGGAGGACTAAGCACATCAGTAATTAAATATGAAAAGTATAAATGCAATTTAACAATTTAACATGGATTAAAATTTAACATTTAAACATGAATTGTACCTCAAAATCAAGAAAACAAAGATTCTCAATCATATATTCCTTTTAAACAGTTCTTTCCTTCATATTTTCCCCTCTATATATAGATTGGGTATGGAATATTTGGGTGGTTTTGTTTGTTTGTTTGTTTATTTTATCCACAATGGGGTATCAGCTGATTGGATTTGCCAGATAGGGCTAAAAATGAGCTTTGAGTTGGAAGTCTTTTGGTTTACAGTCAGCAAGCACCTGGTGGGCATACCTGCATTTAAAAAGTGTAGTGGGAGGGAGCTCCCATGGCCTAGTGGCAAGAAGCTGCTCTGCAATCTCATAGGTATGCCATTTGAATTCACAGGGTGCTCTGCTGGAGAAGGAGGGGCAATCTCCTCCTGTACCAGTCAGATCCTATTTGACAGTGGTGTTGTTGTTATGTGCCGTCGAGTCGATTGCGACTCATAGCGACTCTATGTACAACAGCCCTAAACTCCGCTCTGTCCTGTGCCAATCACACTGTCCCTGACACTCCCATCCCAATTATCCCAGTCACTGAATCAATCCACCTCATAGAGGGCCTTCCTCTCCTGCGC